>NC_092333.1:147170000-147470000 GCF_046630445.1 Rutidosis leptorrhynchoides
GGCATATTTGTACCAAAGACGAAAATACTTGAAACACCATCGTTGGACCCTTGCGCTTCACTGATCATCTGATAGTCACGCTCTAACCTTCTAACTCGATCGACAAACGATTCGGAACACTCTGACTTTTGGTGTCCCTTCTTTTGGAAAATAAAGCACTTGATCGCGCTTAAAGGTACACTCGTACAATCCCGTGCCCAATGACCTCGTCCTCCACACCTAAAGCACGTAGGCCCATGACCTCTCTTACTCCTCTTCTTCACTTTTTCAACACCTTCGGGCGTACTTCTCGCCCTTTTACTAGGAGCACCTCTTGATTCAAACTTTCTCTTACCCAAAGAGTGATCAGCAAATTTTGAAGCATGAGATTCAATCCCCATAGTTGCTCCTTCGTCACCGTCACCTTGAGGTTTAGGAAATCTCTTTTCTAACTCTTCCTTCACGACCTTAGGCACTTGGTCTCGGACCATCTCGGTCACTATTCCCTCGAACGACTCTTGGAGAACTTACTTAACCTTGTCGGCGAAAATCAAAACATAGTGTTCGAACTCCGCCTCAATCCTTAAGGTTAACTCATCCTTCCCCTCATGAATAGGTCCGTCCATTCCATATCCCTCTTCCGTCTTCATTCTAAAAAATGTAATCGATTAGGCAACGAACGAGTACAATCCTACGTACAATCCCGACTCATCTTGCTCGGCAATCGTCTTACATCACTAGTCAAATACGATTTGCACCCGTAAAAATGGTAGCTAATCATTATTACGCGTACACGCCGTATTCACTCGTTAGTACCACGACCGCTTTGCTCGATGATATAACCCAACACAAATACAAAATATATTAATAATATCCGCATATTAATATATACGTTAGTCCACCCATAAACTAGGACACTATCCGAATTCCCGTTCCGACCCGTAATCCTACAAGTCCCGCACAAATAAGCACACACAAAAGTCTAAGTCTAGGCACCTATCTCAAGTCACCTAAATCCCTTAGACCATGCTCTGATACCACTTGTAACAACCCAACCCAATATACAATCGAACACGCATAAGAAATTTTTTTTTATTACAGGGGAGTGCGCCACGCGCACCACCTCAGGGTGCGTGGCGCGCACAGGCCCACATTTAGTTCTGTCCGATTTCATCAATTTTCAATTAAAGATCTCCCACTTCCCGACATATTTAGACGAAACGCTTTTCACAATATGTAATAATGGTTAAAACTCACACGATTCAATAATAAAATGAGTTTTACAAAACGGGGCCCACATCGACCGTTTTACGAGTTTCATACAAAAGTTCGAGTTTCGACCGCACTAGTTTAAATTCCAAACGACACTTTGAGCATGGTGTTTGGGGTTAAACTACCCAATCTCGGTCAAACTCCAAAGCTATCACATCCCAAAAGCGTCCCCCAAACAACAAGCGGGATCTCTAATCCAATCGAAGGCCCTTACCCTTGTCAACGCCAGAGCCTATAAAAAGATAAACAACGAGAGGGTAAGCAAAGCTTAGTGAATGCAATAATTATACACATACATATATAATATACCTACTTGCAACCACTCAATACACATACCGAATACATGCTAGCAACACAATTAGCTTATCATCAATACGAGGCTACCAACCTCCAATACCACAAGCTAGCATAACAATCGCATAAATATATATAACTCGAACAATATAATATGATTTCGCTTACAACACAATAACCATTGTTAACCATAACACACACAAGGGAACGGTACTCGCACAATGACCGTTGGTACTCGCACAATGACCGTTAGTATGCATTAACCCCTAGGTGGATGTTCGCACTTACCGAACCACCCTTCACGCACATGTGGTCCCCATCATACAAAAGAGTAATGAATCCACACACCCAGATAACACTATAGTGAATCCACACGCCCGGATAACACTAACCACAAGCCCGCAAGCAAATACACTATATACGCACATATATAATTATTCCACTCACCTTAACGCCTTGGTGAGAAATCAAACTCGTAACCTTCAACGCGACGTACCTATTACATTAGGCATACAAATCAATCACCCAATCAAGTTGGTCAACCAACTCACACACCATTCAAGTGTCATTTTGACCCATTTTAAGATCAACACACCCTTTTGGGTCACCCATATACCCAAATAACACCCATTTACCAATTAGCTAGGTGTGCTAGTAATTTACTAACCAATTTGGACTCATAAACATCAATTAACTTTGAAACCCTAGGTTAATTACCATTGAGTCTTAATGACTCAATCTTACCCAAGAACACCCAAAATCATCACATATGGGTTTTATGTTCATCATTAATCCAAACCCTAACCCTTAAACCAATTAAAACAAGGAAATCAAGATTAGAGCTTACCACCACAATCACAACGTAGCTAGTGATGCGACGAACAACTTTAAAGCACGCGATTTGACCCGAAAGCAACTTCTTCCTCTTGGATTTAAGCTTTCTCTCACTTAAAGGGTTTCTCACTCTAGAATTGAATGGGAGAGATGATAAGGTTGGTGGAGTGTTGAATATGCCTTCAACAACCATCCAAGCTGGCCTTTACAGCCCTAACTCGTCCCCATGTGAAAAGACAAGATTACCCCTCATTTAATCTTTTAAACAAAAGCTGGAATTCGTCAACAGTAGCAGTGAGTGGCACGCATCACTACATGTGCGCGGCGCGCACAAAGAGCTGGGCAGAATCTGACTTTGGTTTAATTCCACAAAAGTGCCCATACTTTATGTAACATAATTACACTGCTGTACAATACTGATTAGGGTCTTACAATGAATTTATAGTGAAATATCCGACAGAGAAATCGAAAGTAGAATATTGTATTTAACTAAAGAAGATCTTAATTTCCTTAATTTTTGAAGAACCAAATCTTAGTACAAAGATTTTCTTTAAATCCCTTAAATTTCGAAAATCAATCGTGACTACGTCATCGGTTAATACGAACCTGCATTTAATCATTTCACTCTTATGTGATAGCTTCACTCGTACTCTTCGAGTAGTCGAATTATCTTATCCACATTACTCAACGATAATAAAACTCTATTTATCAGCTCATATTCATCAGGAAAACATTCTTATTGTTAGCCATGATGATCTCACTCAAATTTTGGGACGAAATTTCTTTAACGGGTAGGTACTGTGACGACCCGGAGATTTTTGACCAAATTTAAACTTAATCTTTATATGAATTCGACATGATAAGCAAAGCTTGTATTGTTGAGTCTTGAAAATTTTGAACTGTTTTCATATATGCAATTACCTTTGGCTATTCCCGACGATTCACGAACAATTAGGTGTGAGTATAAAAAAAATGTATATATATATATATCTATATGTATATATGTATATAAATAAATATAAGCAATAGTATATATAATAATTTGAAATAATAAAATATAATTTAAACATTAGAATTAAATATTTAAATAAAATACGAAATAATAATGTTGTAATTTAAATCTATATATAAATAGATATGATTCAATGTATAATTAAATGTGTATTGTAATATATATATATATATATATATATATATATATATATATATATATATATATATATATATATATATATATATATATATATATATATATATATATATATATATATATATATTACAATACACATTTAATTATACATTGAATCATATCTATTTATATATAGATTTAAATTACAACATTATTATTTCGTATTTTATTTAAATATTTAATTCTAATGTTTAAATTATATTTTATTAGTGTATAAATATTCAACAATATATTATATAATTAGTAAACATTACATAACTAATAAATTGTAACATTAATATATTAGAAGTAATTACAAGTTAAAACATAAACAATGTTATAATTACTTTCGTTATAGCTATTAATATTAACAAGAATATTTGTACTATTAGTTCTGATTTAAAATATAAATAAATATATGAAATTTGATAAGTATAAGTAATATTAATATTACTATAGAAACATGTAACTTATTATATTTTCAGTATTATTATTACTAAGTTTAACATCATTAAAATTATTAAAATTATCATTTAAATTATCAAGAATTATTATTATCATATACTAATATAATTATTATTATTATTATCATAAAAATAATACAACTTATTAATATTATTATAATAATATCATTATGAACATTTTTATAACTATTAGTGTTATTATTTTTAAAATTTTTATTATTAGGATAATTAATATTAATAAATTTATTATTATGTTATTAGTATTAATATTAATATAAAAACTCAGTATTATTATTATGTACTATTAATAAAATTATTATTAATTAGTATTATTATTATAATATATATATTAATTATTATTGTTTATTAATTATACATAAAGAAAACAGATATAACGAATCTGTATCAAATCTGCATAAAAACTTTATATTTTTTTTCTCTTCTTCTGTCGATGCTAGTATCATTTAGTTCACATTCCTATCGTTCCTATACAAATTTTTGTTTTTGATCTACAATCTGTTACACATCAGTGTCGATCGTACTAAGTTCTATTCAATTATGTCCTATCTATATTTTTTATTTGGTTGTACTAATCGAATCTGTAAAAGGCGAGCAAATCACACTATTAAACAAATGATAATTGAGCTACATTAGCTGTTATAATATCTGTTAGTATCCATATAATACTCTATTAATTCAATTCGAGTTTAAAACGAACAAAAATCACAAATTAAATTGAAGAACACAGTCGTAGCTCTGTTCTTGATTTATTTTTCACATACTTCAAATTTGAATGAAATTTTAAATTGTGTTAATGCAGTTATGTTAGAAATATTCCAAATAAACTATCTGAAAAATCTCAAAGTCCAATTCCTTCTAACGATTTCAAATTTTGGAGTCAAATATGCAATTTTAAAAGTCAACTAATCTTTTCTTGGTGAAAATTCGAATTGGTTTCATTGATTCAAGTTCAATTAAAGGTACAGAAAGTTTCTAGGCGTAATTTACAATCTTTTTCCTTTTGTAATCATAATCTAAAATATTCTAAATTTCAAAATCACCATTCATGTTCTTCGTGACACATACAGCGTTTTATTTTTTTAATTTTTAATTTTTTATTTTCTGTTAATCAATACTCAATCACGCAAGTCATTTTTAATTCAATTGAAAGCCCTTAATTGAACTGTTGAGTCGTTAATATGTGT
This sequence comes from Rutidosis leptorrhynchoides, assembly GCF_046630445.1. NCBI lineage: Eukaryota > Viridiplantae > Streptophyta > Magnoliopsida > Asterales > Asteraceae > Rutidosis > Rutidosis leptorrhynchoides. The sequence goes on from NC_092333.1 coordinate 147,175,217, forward strand.
GATTAATTTTATGGTTGATTGATTCTGATTGAGAAGAGGAAGATCGAAAGAAACAGATAGAATACGGGGTTTATATTTATTTAAGGAGGAATTGAATCAGAAAAGGAAAAACAGACGAGTGGTTTGTGGGAGTTCGGGTTATCGAGAGGTCGAGGGTTCGATCCTAGGCCGAGGCATGACATTTTTGAACAAGCTTCTAAGGTAGTTTCATTTTTTTATCATTATTATTATTAAAATTATTATTATTATTATTGTTGTTGTTGATATCATTATTACTATTAATTATTATTACATGTATTATAACTATTATTATTATTATCAAAACCTATAAGTACTATAAAGGTTATTACCATTAGTATTATTTATATAATTATTATTATTATTAATTTTATCATCTAAAATATTATTAGCATTATTATGATTGTTATAATTATTATTATCAATTATCAATTATCAATATTATTATGACAATAATATAATCTGTTGTGATTTTTATAAACATTAGTAACACTCTAAAATTATTAATATTATCATTTATTAATACTATTATTATTATTAAATCAGTATAATTAATATTATTATTAATATTATCATAAGTATCATTATCAACAATTTAATTATTATTATTATTATTAGCATTATCATTACTAATAAAGTTATTATTATTATTATTATTAGTAACTTATTATTATCAAAACTACAATTTTTAACAAATAATTATTAGTTCATAAAAGATACTTATTACATTTATTATAATTAAAATAATATCCCATATAATTATATATCAAAAATGCTAACATTTAAAATACTTATACAATACATGTTTTAAAATATAATACTAAACATATGTGTTTATAAATATATATAGATATCAAGACAACTAAAAGTATAAGATATTAATTATTGTAATTATATATATATATATATATATATATATATATATATATATATATATATATATATATATATATATACATATATATATATATATATATATTTATATATATATATATATATAATAAATATATATAACATATAAGTTAAGATATGTTTTACATAAATAAAAAAAAATATGTTTTTTTAATGAAGTTTAGAATAAATCCTAAATAATGACAAAGATATATAAAAAGGATATATATATATATATATATATATATATATATATATATATATATATATATGTTCGATTACAATTATGTATATTAATAAATATACAAATGATATAGGTTCGTGAATCCAAGGCCAAACCCTGCATTGTTCAGTTTCGTCATATGTATTTTTACTATAAAATACAATATGTGAGTTCATTTGATTCCCTTTTACTCTTTACAATTTTGGGACTGAGAATACATGCGCTATTTTTACAACTGTTTTATTAAATGTTTTTGAAATATATTTTGAACTGCGAATACATGAACTACTTTTATAATTGTTTTACGAAATAGACACAAGTAATCGAAACTACATTCTATGGTTGAATTATCGAAACTGAATATGCCCTATTTATCATGCCCGATGTTTTCCCGGAATGATGGCGAATTTATCATGTCCGATGTTTTTCCGGAATGATGGCGAATTTATCATGTCCGATGTTTTCCCAGAATGATGACGAATTTATCATGTTCGATGTTTTCCCGGAATGATGGTGAATTTATCATGTCCGAAGTTTTCCCGGAATGATGGCAAATTTATCATGTCCGAAGTTGTCCCGGAATGATGAGAATATTCTATATGTAACTTGTTAAGGTCGATTACCAAGTGTTCAATCCATATGAATGAATTTTATGCATGATGTTTATGGGAAATGGAAATATTAAATCTTGTGGTCTATTAAAATGATGAATTTTATTATTTTTGATAAACCTATGAACTCACCAACCTTTTGGTTGACACTTTAAAGCATGTTTATTCTCAGGTATTAAGGAAATCTTTCGCTGTGCATTTGCTCATTTTAGAGATATTACTTGGAGTCATTCAGGACATATTTCAAAAGACGTTGCATTCGAGTCATTGAGTTCATCAAGATTATTATTAAGTCAATTATAGTTGGATATATTATTAAATGGTATGCATATCGTCAACTGTCGATGAAATGAAAGATTGTCTTTTGAAAACGAATGCAATGTTTGTAAAATGTATCATATAAAGGTCAAATACCTCGTGATGTAATCAACTATTGTGAATCGTTTATAATGTATATGAACGGGTCCTTTCAACCGCTAACAACATCCACATCGGAAGCCTCAATACCACAAACACCAGCAGCATCACTTACACTGACAGTACCATCATCAATATCAACTGTATAATTACCACCACCACCAACCACATCCGCATCCCACACCTCAATATCACATCTAAAATCTGTACTTCGAACATCAACATCATACGCATCATAGGTACCAAGGAGTACCAACAACAACAAACGATGAAGTATCGATTTATCACTTAATTGAAGAAATATTCTGCAGAGAATATGTAATTTCTAAAAAATTTTAGAGATTACTTATTCTTGTTCTAACCATAAACCAGAAGAGTGGATGGATAGAGATGATAGAGGAAACCCTGACAAGAATGGTGTGTGATCTACAAGCTAGACTGCTTATACAAGCGCCACCAGAAGTACCACCAGCATCACCATTAGTATCACCCACACCAGTAACACATGTAGCACCACAAGCTCCACCAACTCCATAACCACCGACGATATCAACACCACAATCACCGAGGAGTATATTGGAATAACGAGTTATGAAGTATTAACTCATTATTTTCAAAGAATTTATATATTATATATATATGAATTTTGGAAACCATAATATATCTTTTCGTACTAAGCTATTAAGTATGAATTGAAAAAGGGTAGATACTACTCGGTTAATTCATATTACTAATTTGCTATGATGTACATCCTTCGTTAACTACAATCTGTGTTTCAAACCAATAAATTCCATTTCATAATAAACCAAGTGTATTATTCAACTACAGGTTTGATTTTACACTCCCATTTTCGATATACTCGAAACTTTCCAGAAAACATCATTCATACTTTGCGGAATTCACAAGTATTTCATGAGCATCAACATCCTTCACCAAGGAATATCAATAAGAATAACTAATGATGTATTAATTACATTAGTGAAATACTCCGCAAAGATTATGTAATCTCTAAAGTTTTAGGGATTATTCACTTCTAGTTCCAATCGTAAACCAAATGAGATTAATATAATATTAACTCATTAAATTCATATTACATCTGAAGAAAATATACATACATATATTTTCATAAAGACTGCAATAAAAAATTTTTTGTACAAAATGTTACTTGTGAAATTTTATTTTAACGGGTCGGTAATACCCGAGAAATACTTAAGTTCACACTAATATGTTACGATGTACATTTTCAATGATGTTTCAACAATCGTTAATTATACTCTCTCCTTTCATAGCAATTTACATCATTTCACAAAAATCAAGACAACCATTTTCCATGCCAATTCAATTACATATTTTGATTTTGACAAATCAAAATCCAAGTCAAGATTTAAGAAGTGTCATCAATATTAAATTCCTACATCCTTCGAAATCATACTTTGAATTCAAAATGTTATTCATAAAACTGAGGAGAATATTATTCATATCTTTCATAATTCGCGATGATTTCACCTCCACTATCATATACTAACGGATACAACATGTGTTTAAACACTCCAATTCAAAATTCTTAAAAGCACTCCAGTTTACGAATCAATTCTTGGAATTTTGAAAAGCTGATGAAGCAGCAAAAACTGTAAATGACCTTAACAGTCAAAAGTTTGATGATAAAGAATAGCGTGTTGAAAAAGCTCAGAAAATGAGAAAATTTGGTACTGAAAAATGAATAGAACAAACCATGAAGGAGGCTGTGGACAAATCACAAAGACTAAATCTACCTTCAAAGAATTCAAATGATTCAGTGTCTGCTGAAATCTTTAGCGAATCCCTTGTTCCTTACATATTCTATATTCTTGCAGATTTTTTTTTTCTTTATCATCCTTCGATCTTAGAAATTCTAAGATATCATCGTATCTTCCATTATAAATATCCTCAATATTTCTGAAAAATACCTTCATAACTATTCTTGTCCGAAATTAATTATCTCTTCGCACTATCTGTAATAAATCATAAAGGAAACTATTTTAGTTCCTAAATTTCGGTAACATTCGAATTTAAAATTCTTGATATTTGGAGTAGTGTTGGAATGAAAGCATGAGTTAGTGTAATATAATGACGCCCGATCAAGGTGATTATATTATAGTAAGTCATGCGAAAGTTCTAATGGCACATGATGAAGGTAGTACTTGATCAACATTACCCTCACCATGTACCATGTTACGTGACTCTTTTATTTTACTTAACATCTGAACATACCAAGAATGTATTTTCTTGATAGTTCTATACTTTCCGTGATTCCAGTAGTTTGCTAAGATAATCGTGCCATTACATTTTTCTTTCTGCTTATAACACTAGTTATGCTCATTTGAAATCCTATCTATCGTATTTCCGGAGAAATCTTTATCATTTCACTTGTATTTCTCAATAGTGAGAAATTTATTGAACTTGTGCTTATCAGAAAACGGAACCCGACCCATTTAGGGTACTCAAAATATTCCATTCATTGATCTTATCATTTTCTTTGATAATGATTATACTAACAATCGAATTCATTTAAAAAATTCAAGTTATATCATATTTCGTGATACGAAAATATCCTCGTTTTCGTTATCAACTTTCCTTAGCCAAATTTTGGGACGAAATTTCTTTTAACGGGTAGGTACTGTCATGACCCGAAAATTTAGGTCAAATTTAAACTCTGATAACTCCGACAAGATAAGCAAATTGATGTGTTGCATTAAAATATTTCTTCATACATTTAATTAACCATTGGACTTTACCCTACGATTCACGAACAACCTATAATTTAAAACTCGAACCCGTCATGATTTATATATGATTTTACTTTCTTAAATGAAAACGTTTTATGATATAATAATTTCTATTATTATAACCTCCTAATAAAATGATTTTGAATATATAATTAGTTCTAGAAAACTGAATTTTATAATATTTATATATGAAATGATAAAAATTTACTATGAAACGATGCTATTTCAAATTAAAAATTTACGTATTAAGTCATTTTATTTTTATGATATAATTTTTGTAACTTTTTTTTAAGAAACGAAGTTAAATTAAAAATGTAGAATTTGTAAAGCACAACGTACAACAATGTATAGCTTAAATAGTTGAATTTAAATTAATTCATTTACTATTCATTGAATAGTAAATGAAAAGAAATTAATTCATTTACTATTCACATGAAAACGACATGGTTGAAATTATTAATTATAAGTTACATAAAATACCCCTGGAGTATTTTAAAAATAAGACTTTTTAAAAATTTACGACTCATATTAGATTCTAAATTTATTGTTATATTATTATATTTTTTTTCAATATTATTATATTATTATATTTATTATATTATTATATTTAAATTAATATTATATTATATATCTTTGTCCAGTCAAAAACTAGGAAAACACATATTACGCTTATAAACTTTATAAATGAACCTTTTTACAACTAAATTTATAAAGATTAAGACCATAATAGATATATATATATATATATATATATATATATATATATATATATATATATATATATATATATATATATATATTCAAATATAAAAAGTGGAATTTTTATTCATATTTTTACCCGTCAATTATTAGCAACAGAGTACGAAATGCCGGTCCGTGAAAACTGTCGGCAGATATTATTGAATTTTAATTCACACGTTTTTATTTTCATATTATTATATTATTATATTATTACTTTATTATAATATTATATTATTATATTATATTTCAATATTATTATATTATTATATTTACTTATATATACTACATTCATGTACTAGTTGAAATCACACATATCACATATAGATCATATGTTACTCCGTAATTAACTATATTATTGTTATTATTATTATAATTATTATTCTTAATATTATTATTCTTAATCTTATTATTAGTTAGTAGTATTAGTATTATGGTTACAAAATATACATAAAATACTACGACGAGGTAATGTTCAAGTGATTTCAAAATGGGTTTTTCAAATGGTTTAAAGCTAAGAAATTCATGGGTATTAAATAAGGAGGTTATGGGTATTGATCGGGGGTATTGTTCGTGAATCAAAGGCCAACCTTGCATTTATCATTTCCGTTGCGTCTACATACTTTTTCTACAATATTGAATCACAATATTGATACGTGAGTTTCATTTGCACCCTTTTTAAATGCTTTTGAAATATATATTTTTGGGCTGAGAATACATGCGTATTTTATAACTGTTTTACGAAATGGACACAAGTACTAAAAACATATTCTACGTTGAGTTGTACCACTTTGCATATTTTTCCCTAATAGCTTGGTAACTAATATTTACATTTTGTAAGAGCATGTAAGCGCGAATCCTATTGATAGATCTATCGGGTTTGACAACCCCAGCCGGGCTAGTTGCTCTAGTATCGTAAACGGTTGCATAGTACTTCATTTTTACTACACTTGGTACAGTGTAGGGAGATTTCATAATAAATGGAATATGCCACATTAATTGTTAAGTATGGTTACCGAAGCGCTCAACAACTTATAGAATACTTTTATACACTTGCGAGTGTACAGATATTTATGGAAACTGAAATCTTGTGGTCTATTACTATTACGGAAATGATTGATTATGATAAACTATGAACTCACCAACCTTTTTGGTTGACACTATTAAGCATGTTTATTCTCAGGTATATAGAAGCTTCCGCTGTTTAACTACTATGTGCATGGAGTCTTACATGGCATATTTTTCAAGGAAACTTTGCATTCATACATTAATATGTATTATATTTTGACTGTTTAGTCAACTGATGTATTATTATGAACTATCATTTATTGGGATTGTCTATATGTAGAAATCACCATAGGACGAAAACATTTATGTACATGCTTTAAAAATGTATACTGATTTAAAAACTTTCTTATATAGAAAGCGTGTCTTTTGAAATGAATGCAATGTTTGTAAAATGTATCATATAGAGGGCAAACCTCGCAATGGGACCGATGAATGATGTGCTGCATCAATAGGGATTTTGGCAGGCCATCACAAATTCAGTTATACATAGTTACGCCACACATAATTTACATACATTAGAAAAGCCCTTCAATCTATATGAAGGTACTTGAGTTTTTCTGGATTACATGTTAATCCCAAAAGATTGGCACCAGCAACCTACTTCTTCTGTCCTTGTTCACTGCGAGTCTTCTTTGTTGTGGCCTTTCCTTCATCCGAATCCTCAGTAAATATTATAGCGCGTCTAGCAGTTTTCTTCGATGTTCCTTGTTTTATTTTTGGTTGCTGTTCTAACTCCTGCGGCGGTGGAGTCACCATGGTTTCCAGACCTTCTTCTCGTTGTTCTGATGGTTGTGGTTGTGGAGTCATTATGGATTCTGAGTCTGCATTAGGCAAAATAATGACTTTTAATATGATAATTTTGTTACAAATAACCATGAATAATGATAACATGATAGAATAAGTTGGCAATTATACGGTCTAAAAAGTATACCTCATAATATATAATAGCAGTATTCAAATATTAGAGTGCTAAAAAAGAATGCGGCAGGTGTTTTTAAAAGGCAAACCTGGTGTCTGAGCAGTTGTCGGTATGTTAGCTGGAGGTGTGTTCGGAACGGGTTCCTGAATTTCATCTAGGAGGCGCACAACGATGAACTCTGAGTGGTTTTTCCTTGATTGTGGGTTGTAGCGGAACTGAAACGTGTGTTTTTTTCCTGCAATTGCCTCTATGGGTGGTGGTAGTTCACTGGTGTGACGACCCGAAAATTTCCGACCAAATTTAAACTTAATCTTTATATGTTTCTGACACGATAAGCAAAGTCTGTAATATTGATTCTCAAAATTTTTGAACTAATGTTATATATTCAGTTAACCTTTAACTATTGACCGACGATTCACGAACATCTATTTGTAAATAGATATATATATATATATATATATATATATATATATATATATATATATATATATATATATATATATATATATATATATATATATATATATATATATACATACAATAAGTTGGAATATTAAGTATTCATAAATAACTTGCAATGCGTATTTAAAAACTGATTTATGTATATTAAATAAAGATATATACATATATATAATTTCAAGTTATTTAGTAAACGATAGTAACATTCGTTTATTGATTCGATTGATATTTAGATATGTTAACTAAAACGTTTAAGATGAACAAGTAAAACACTAATTTACCACAATATTTTCGAATTGCTACAATACCCGAAAAACTACAGTGTTTTCGAAAATCACTATTTGCTACAGTAAAAATCATTTTGCTACAGTGTTTTCGAAAATCACTATTTGCTACCGTAAAAATGACTTTTCTGCAGTAAAACAATATTTGCTACAGTAAACACGACTTTGCTACAGTAAATACTATTTGCTACAGTGAAACACTATTTGCTACAGCAAACACTATTTGCTACAGTAAATACTATTTGCTACAGTGGAAAATATGTCGACACTCAAGAAAACAAAACATATTGGGTGCTTACCAGCTGGCCATGCGATCGCATGGCAAATGGGCATGAAACCCATGCGATCGCATGGGGTTGATTTTCAGGACAAGTCTATAAAGCTCGTCGTGCAGCCACACACACATATTCTTATCTCATATTATTATTTATATTATTATTATTATTATTATTATTATTATTATTATTATTATTATTATTATTATTAATATTAAGATTAATAATATTAATCTTATTATTATTAGTATTAGTATTATCAGATATCGTTACCGTTATTATTAGTATTATACATAAAATACTACGAAGAGGTCATGAGCGTATTATTTCAAAATGGGTTTTTTTGAGCGGGATAGAACTAAGGAAATTATGGGTTATAGCTAAGGAGGTGTATGGTTTGGGGGTATTGCTCGTGAGATCAAACTAATTTTTATTATCTCCGTTGCGTCTACGTACTTTCCTACAATATTGAATCACAATATTGGTACGTGAGCATTCACATCTTATCTTTTATATATTAATAGTGTATCCATGTCTAGTGCTCGAGTATATATGTTTATGCATGCTTATATGCTTTAATTTGTCGTTAGATAGTTTATGATGAATCACAAATTTGATACATATGCTACTGATATAAAGTATATGATATGCATGTTTTTGGAAAGCTGGCGAAAAATTATTAACTTTTCATTCAGAAATCGCGTGATTTCGATGAACGGATTAAAAGATTTGGTCAACTGAATTATGGTTAACGTTAATTGAAATTTTGTTTGAAACTGTAAATTAATATTTAAACAACTTGTCTATGAGATTGATAAATTGGATTTTCAAATATTACTAATCGAGTAAATGAATTTCTATATAAAGCACGTCTCGTTTTGTTGAACAATTGTCAAGGTTTACTGTCTTATCATGTTTTAAAGCTTTATAGACACTATAATCTGATTTTACAAGTATTGAAAAACTATGTGAAATAATAAAATATTTTCTATTGCCATGATAATTCAAATATATTACAGCTCCTGAAATAAATAATATTTTGAGTTTGATAAACTATAAATTCGTTCAATTATCAAGACTTATACTATGTTAATAAACATATAGAGATTTAAAAATCATATTGGGTCAGGTTAACTTTTGAGATGACTTTTGTTAACTTTTGTATGTCGGTTTCGAGCATTAGGATTGTGATACACTATGACCCGACCTAGCTTGCTAGACATGTATTGACCAACATATGTTCTCTAGGTTGAGATCTATAGTTATTTTGCATTCCGAGTTTCGATCACATTTCGGTGAATGACCTTATGTGCTGCTAATGTGAGTTTTCATTTGCTCCCTTTTTAATTGCTTTTGCAATCTATATTTTTGGGCTGAGAATACATGCACTTTATTTTAAACGCAATGGATACAAGTACATACTAAATTCTACATCGAGTTTGAACCCAAAATGCCTTAGCTTTGGTAACTAGTAATTGCCAGTTATAAGAACTGGTGGGCGCGAGTAGTTATATATGGATCCATAGAGCTTGACATCCCCGTCTGTTCCAGGTATAGAAACCTTAGCCGGAACTATAAAACAGACGTATGCTATTTGAGTTTAGTACACGTTGGATTGCGTGTATTGTACATGTTGGTTGCATGTATGTTAAAACAAGGGTACTTATTATAACGTTAAAGCTTAGTTACCAGGGTGCTCAACTTCGTAGAATATTTTGATAAACGTTTCTGGATGAAACAACTGAAATCTTGTGATCCACCTTTATATACAGATTATACGCAACATTAAAACTATGAACTCACCAACCTTTGTGTTGACAACTTTAAGCATGTTTATTCTCAGGTTCCTAGAAGTCTTCCACTGTTTGCTTATATGTGATACAAGCTATGTGCATGGAGTCATACATGCTTTATTCGAGAAAACTTTGCATTCACAAAATCATCACCATGTATCTTATTTGATTGTATTGTCAATGGATGTATTGTTAAAAACTATTATATACGGTGATTGTCTATACGTAGAAATCATCAGATGTCGAAAACCTTGGAATTATATATTCATTTATGGTGTGCCTTTTCAAAATAATGCAATGTTTACAAAACGTATCATATAGAGGTCAAAACCTCACTATGAAATCAATGAATGATGTATTCGTTCAAATGGATTTGGATGGGTCATCACAGTTGGCATCAGAGCTTGAGGTCATAGGAAACCAGAATTTGCATTAGTGTGTTTAACTGGTAATTGTTAGGATGCATTAGTGAGTCTGGACTATGACCGTATCTGTTTTTACCGAGTTTTGCTTACCATTTATTGTCAAAAATTACTTACTTATCATTCCTAAGTCTAGACATGTATTACCGCATTTACTGCATAGATAGTGTATCGACAAAATTCATATCTTAGTGTATCTGTTACTTTAAACTTTTCCTGACATCTTCCGAAAATTCCTCCGTGATTTATGAAATTTTGGTATTATATATACATATGTAAATTATGTATTGAAGAGTACCAATCTAAATTCTATAATCAATTTCATATCAAAAATCATCTCCCTAATTATACAAGATGGATCCCGTATTTAGTTCAAATTCCTTAAACTCCAACAGCTATTTCGATATGGATATTCACCTTAACTCCGAAGATAGTGTAACTGGAATGGATCAACCAATTAGCCATCACTTATTCTGGATGAATTGGGATGGGTTCGTAGCCTACTTAGTCATTGGAGATAAGAAGAAGGTGATCCCTTCCATCCACCACATTCCCCTCTTGGCAAAGAACCTGAAGCACTTACTGGCGAACCTGTTCGTAATACCATTTTCTCTCTCATCTCCAGAGTATCTCATCATGATTTTATTCTATCTCAAATTCTGGATCTTATTCATCCGCTCGTCCGAACCGCCAATCATCCCGGTGTAGTAGAAGAAGTCAACGAGCTTCGTGCTCGGGTAGTGGCTTTGGAGAATATGGTGCAAAGATTACAAGCACCAGCAGCATCACCGGCATCAATAGTACCACCATCATCAACACCAACAGTATCATTACCACCCCCCAATAACAACATCCGCATCCCACACCTCCACATCACAATCTGTACCTCGAACATCAGCGTCATACGCACCATAGATACTAAGGAATACCAACAACAACAAACGATGAAGTATTGATTCATAACTTCATCGAAGAAATTTTCTGCAGAGAATATGTAGTTTCTAAAAGTTTTAGAGATTACTTATTCTAGTTCTAATTGTAAACCAGATGAGTGAGAGAATAGAAATGATGAAATAAAACCCTGATCGGAATGATGCACAATTTACAAGCTAGATCTGTTTTACCAGCAGCATCAACAGTACCGTCAGCATCACCAGCACCGTCAGTACCGTCAGCATCGTCAGCATCAGCAGCATCTACAGCATCACAAGCTCTGCCAGATCCATAATCACCGCAAACATCATCACTAATCAACAACGCGTATATCGTATCAACGAGTTATGAAGTATTAACTCATTTCCTCTGAAGAAATTATATGTATATTTTATATATATATATGAATTTTAAGATCAAAATAAATCTTTTCGTACTAAGCTATTACGTGTGAATCTTAACTACTCGATTAGTTCATGTTATTAATATGCTATGATGTACATCCTTCGTTAATGACTTAACAATCGTTAACTATAATCTCTGCTTCGGCATAATAGGTTCCATTTCATAATAAATCAAGTGTATTATTCAAATACATGTTTGATTTTACACTTTCATTTTCGATGTACTTGAAACTTTCCAGAAAACACCGTTCGTACCTTGCGAAGTTAGCAAGAGTTCCATAAGCACCAACATGATTCACTGAGGAAATATCAATAAAACTGAATAACAAAGTATTGATTACATTAGTGAAATACTCCGCGAAGATTATGAAATCTTTAATGTTTTAGAGATTATTCATTTCTAATCCAGCCAAAATCAAATGAGCTTAATATGATATTAACTCATTAAATCTGTATTACATCTGAAGAAAATATACATATATATATTTTCATAAAGACTATAATAAAATTCTCTGGTACAAAATATTACTTGTGAAACTTTTAATGGGTAGGTAATACCCGAAAGATATATAAATTCACAATTAATATGTTACATTCTTCGATTCTGATTCAGCAAATCATCAACTATACTCACTACTTTCACAATGATATACATTCATTCCTAGAAATCAAAACAACCATTCGCATCCAAATTTGATTACATATTCTGATTTTGAAAAATCAGAATCCCAGTTAATATTTAACTGAAAATATCACTCTTAGATTCCTATATCTTTCAAAGCTATACTTTGACTTCTAAAATGTGCTAGAACATCACTTCTATTCATAAAACCCAGAAAAATATTCGTATCATTCAAGACTATAAAACATCATATGTATATTGACAATTACAATCTTCATTCAAACCCTTCGAACTCTTGGAAACACCTCATATTGATAACCGACGATTCGGTTATGATAACTTTGAATGCTGATGAAGCAGCAAAACTGTAAATGGTCTTAATGGCCAAAATTTTGATAATAAATAGTGGTGTATTGAAAAAGCTCAGAAAAAGAGAAGATTTGGTACTGAAAAACGGATTAAGCAAACCATGAAGGAGACTGTGGACAAATCACAAAGACTAAACCTGCCTTCAAAGAATCCAAATGATTCAGTATCTGTTGAAGTCATTAACGAATACCTTGCATCTGACTAAAAATCTTTACGAACAAATCTTCTTTATTGTCCTTTGATATTAAAAATTCTAAGATATCATCATATCTTTCATTATAAATATCCTCGATATTTCTGAAGATATTTTCATAACTATTCTTATCTGAAATTATTTATCCCTTCGCGATATCTGTGTTACATCATAAAGGAAACTATTTTAGTTTCTAAATTCTGAAAAATTTGAATTTAAAATATGAATGTTTTGAAGTAGTGTTGGGAACTGAAGCATGAGTTAGTATAATATAATGACACTTGATCAACGTGATTATATTACAGTAAGTCATGCTGATTTTCTAATGGAACGTGATGATTCACAGATCATAACGTCATCATGAACCATGTTACATAACTCTTTCATTCTATTTAACCTCTAAACTATCAAGAAAATATTTTCTTAATGATTCGGTATTTTTCGAGGTATTCTGGTAATTTGACAAATCAAGACTGTACCATTACAAATTCCTTCCTAGAACATTAACTATGTTCATTCTGAAATTCATATCTGCGAATTATGGACCATTACATGCGGTGCTTAATGGATAGAAGAGAAAACAGAGCATGAAGCTCCGAAATAGAAATGGGAGTATAAATTGCAGCAAATAAGAGAGAACATTAACTGTGGATGTCAATGATTATAGAAAGACAGAAGTAGGGACATCGAAATATAAGGGGAGATATTGAAACCAACAACAACCCATAAATTACAAACCGTGTATATCGATGCGTATAGCAATATAAAGACACGGGAGAACTAAAAACACTATAAAACCAAGAGTATAGTAGAAGTGAATAGATTCTTCCGGCGTCAGATAAAAAAGAAAAATGACAGATATGAAAGTTAGGAGTATATCAAGAACCAGAACTAGATGGAGCATATTAACGAATACTTTAAAGTATGAATTGAGGGAGAAAGAATAGAAAGTGTGAGCTGTGGAAATAAGGAAACATAGGGAGTAGATTTATAGTAAAATATTCAACAGAGCAATCGAAACAGATTATTGCATTTAACTAAAGTAGATCCTAATTTCCTTAACTACCGAAGAATCAAATCTTATTACGAAAATTTTCCTCTAAATCCCTTGAAATCCAGAAATCCACCATGACTACGTCCAAAGTTAAATCTCTATCTTAACCTTTTGTGACAGCTTCACTCGTACGCTTCACATAATCGAATTGTTTTATTTATATTAGTCAATAATGATAAAACCCTAATTATCCACTCATATTTGTCATAAAAACATTTTTATTGTTAGCCATGATGATCTCACTCAAATTTCGAGACGAAATTTATTTAACGGGTAGGTATTGTGACGACCCGGAAATTTCCGACCAAATTTAAACTTAATCTTTATATGTTTCCGACACGATAAGCAAAGTCTGTAATATTGATTCTTAAAATTTTTGAACTAATGTTATATATTCAGTTAACCTATGACTATTGACTGACGATTCACGAACATATATATATATATATATATATATATATATATATATATATATATATATATATATATATATATATATATATATATATATATATATATATATATATATATATATATATATATATATATATATATATATACATACATACAATAAGTTGGAATATTAAGTATTCATAAATAACTTGCAATGCGTATTTAAAAACTGATTTTTGTATATTAAATAAAGATATATACATATATATAATTTCAAGTTATTTAGTAAACGATAGTAACATTCGTTTATTGATTCGATTGATATTTAGATATGTTAACTAAAATGTTTAAGATGAACAAGTAAAACACTAATTTACTACAGTATTTTCGAATTGCTACAGTACCCGAAAAGCTACAGTGTTTTCGAAAATCACACTTTGCTACAGTAAAAACGACTTGCTACAGTAAATACTATTTGCTACAGTGAAACACTATTTGCTACAATGAAACACTATTTGCTACAGTAAATACTATTTGCTACAGTAGAAAATATGTCGACAAACAAGAAAACAAAACATATTGTGTACGTACCAGCTGGGCATGCGATCGCATGGCAAATGGGCATGAAACCCATGCGATCGCATGGGGTTGATTTTCAGGACAAGTCTATAAAGCTCATCGATTTCTGGTTGCAGGCACACACACATATTCTTATCTCATTCTCTCTGTATTATTATTATTATTATTATTATTATTATTATTATTATTATTATTATTATTATTATTATTATTATTATTATTATTATTAATATTAAGATTAATAATATTAATCTTATTATTATTAGTATTAGTATTATCAGATATCGTTACCGTTATTATTAGTATTATACATAAAATACTACGACGAGGTCATGAGCGTATTATTTCAAAACGAGTTTTTTCGAGCGGGATAGAACTAAGGAAATTATGGGTTATAGCTAAGGATGTGATGGGTATGGTTCGGGGGTATTGCTCGTGAGATCAAACAAATGTTTATCATCTCCGTTGCGTCTACGTACTTTCCAATAATATTGAATCACAATATTGATACGTGAGCATTCACATCTTATCTTTTATATATTAATAGTGTATCCATGTCTAGTGCTCGAGTATATATGTTTATGCATGCTTGTATGCTTTAATTTGTCGTTAGATAGTTTATGATGAATCGCGAATTTGATACATATGCTACTGATATAAAGTATATGATATGCATGTTTTTGGAAAGCTGGCGAAAAATTATTAACTTTTCATTTAGAAATCGCGTGATTTCGATGAACGTATTAAAAGATATGGTCAACTGAATTATGGTTAACGTTAATTGAAATTTTGTTTGAAACTGTAAATTAATATTTAAACAACTTGTCTATGAGATTGATAAATTGGATTTTCAAATATTACTAATCGAGTAAATGAATTTCTATATAAAGCACGTCTCGTTTTGTTGAACAATTGTCAAGGTTTACTGTCTTATCATGTATTAAAGCTTTATAAACACTATAATCTAATTTTACAAGTATTGAAAAACTATGTGAAATAATAAAAGATTTTCTATTGCCATGATAATTCAAATATAATACAGCTCCTGAAATAAATAATATTTTGAGTTTGATAAACTATAAATTCGTTCAATTATCAAGACTTATACTATGTTAATAAACATGTAGAGATTTAAAGATCATATTGGGTCGGGTTAACCTTTGAGATGACTTTTGTTAACTTTTGTATGTCGGTCTCGAGCATTAGGATTATGATACACTATGACCCGACCTAGCTTGTTAGACATGTATTGACCAACATATGTTCTCTAGGTTGAGATCTACGGTTATTTTGCATTTCGAGTTTCGGTCACATTTCGGTGAATGACCTTATGTGCTGCTAATGTGAGTTTTCATTTGTTCCCTTTCTAATTGCTTTTGCAATCTATATTTTTGGGCTGAGAATACATGCACTTTATTTTAAACGCAATGGATACAAGTACATACTAAATTCTACACCGAGTTTGAACAGAAAATCCCTTAGCTTTGGTAACTAGTAACTGCCGGTTATAAGAACTAGTGGGCACGAGTAGTTATATATGGATCCATAGGGCTTGACATCCCCGTCTGTTCCAGGTATAGCCTGAACTATAAAACAGATGTATGCTATTTGAGTTTAGTACACGTTGGATTGTGTGTATTGTACATGTTAGTTGCATGTATGTTAAAACAGGGGTACTTATTATAACGTTAAAGCTTAGTTACCAGGGTGCTCAACTTCGTAGAATATTTTGATAAACGTTTCTGGATGAAACAACTGAAATCTTGTGATCCACCTTTATATACAGATTATACGCAACATTAAAACTATGAACTCACCAACCTTTGTGTTGACACTTTTAAGCATGTTTATTCTCAGGTTCCTAGAAGTCTTCCGCTGTTTGCTTATATGTGATACAAGCTATGTGCATGGAGTCATACATGCTTTATTCGAGAAAACTTTGCATTCACAAAATCATCACCATGTATCTTATTTGACTGTATTGTCAACGGATGTATTGTTAAAAACTAGTATATACGGTGATTGTCTATACGTAGAAATCATCAAATGTCGAAAACCTTGGAATTATATATTCATTTATGGTGTGCCTTTTCAAAAGAATGCAATGTTTACAAAACGTATCATATAGAGGTCAAAACCTCACTATGAAATCAATGAATGATGTATTCGTCCAAATGGATTTGGACGGGTCATCACAACTGGCCTGATCATATCCTTGGACTGTGACCAACTCTTCACATGTGTGTCCAACAATTTAGGTACCAGCATCTGAGAAGAACGTGAAGAATGCTGGTGTTGTCATGTCGTTGACAATTGTCTTGAAACAGTAGCTGCAATATGTAAAAACAATATAGTTACAGGATGCATTTGCGATGCGCAGGTGGTATTATTTTATTTTTTTCCTTACATGGGTTTAAAGGTTGTCTGGGTCTTGTGGGTCCTGTAAGCGAATTTGGTAGGGTCATTTACATCCTCTGTCACTTTCAATGAGCAATCATTGCAGCATTTATAGAACTAATCCCTGTTGCCACCCACTTGCTCAATAATGGCTTCGCAGGTGAATTCTACAGACTGTGGTTTAAACATTTTAGATGTATACGATGATGTAATGCGAAGTATAATTTGAAAGTAGTAATACCTGCTGCTATGTCTGCGATGATAGAAAATGCCTTTATGTAAATGTAAAAGAAATTTTTATTTGTTTTTTATTCATCACAAGTTAACGTTGGTTTGTTTTCATGTATGTACATATACTTTTTTGGACAACGTACATGTTTTACAGATTGTATTTACAGATGCACAAATATTTCTTAACATCATGCTTACCCGATAGTTGTTGAGGTTGTGTGTTAGCAGTTCTATGATAGGAATCCTGTTGCGGTACCGTTCAATTGACAAGTCAGTCAGCCTAATCCGATTGATGTCCAAAGGTAGGCTTGCTAGGTACCGATCGCGGTGCCTGTATGCAGACACCACAGGAAATTGTCATCAGTGTTATTACAAAAGCAGTAATAAGGTTAAGCCTTCAAAGGTACTCACTCATGTATTGAATCGAGTATACGTGGGTTAAAGTAACAGTGGGTGGCCTGAGAAGCACTCAGTTGGACCTCTCCTTTACATCACACAAACCATGATAATAGTTAGTGCTCGAACAGTTACAAAAGCATGAGTAAAACATGGTATTTGTTAGTAATTATGTAAAGGATTTTGGATTTTTATGCATACCAGGATAGACCTTTGGTCGACACTAACTGACCGCTAAGATGACTGGTGTTTCCATAGAATCGTACATGTCCGCATCAAAAGCCATAGCCAGGTCATTTCAGAGGGTGAGTTGAATTGTATCTCCGCTGAACAAAGGCCACATTTTTTAGAATTGTTAAACGCAAACAAAGTGGTATACAATTAATAATAGTTAGAATTGTATATATACAAATTCCAGCTAAGTAATTTAAGCATGTTTTTTGTAAAATGTAGGTGCAACTTACTTCAGGTTTGTGAGTTCAATCGTTCTTCGTAAAACTTGATTACGGTTAACATCTCCCATTACTATCGGATCTTCAAGTCGTTCAATGCAACCAATGTAGTCTGTTTGTGTCAATAACACATTAGTTGGTACGCAATTTCTTTTAAGCCTACTTGTTATTACGGTGTACTTACCAGCAAGTACGGTAGTGTTTGGCAAGCGTGTACGCAACTGATTGTAGGCCACGAACTTGAAATAGTGCTCCGGAAACAGTGCCCCAGGCATAAGTTCAAAAGTTGTATTTCTATCAAAAGAAAGGGTCGTTGGCCCGGGTAGAACCTTCTCCCACCTAGTTGTTGCGTGGCAAGAGAAATTCACTATCATCTACACTGAATTTAAATTCATCAGTTCATCCAAAAATTCCTTGTCAGAATAGCGCATGTTGACAAGCATAGGGTAGCTGATGTCGTGCGAGGTGTACGTGAAATACTATATATTTTTGATACGAAAAGCGATACAAATTACACAAGTTTTAATTATTTATTTATAGAGTGGGATATACCTAAACCTTGCTACAACACTATAGGCAGTGTACCTAATCGTAGAGTAGTGTAGTTTTTAGTAAGTCTGGTTCGTTCCACAGGGAATCTTTTAAACAAGCTTAACGCTATATATTTAAAAACTATATTTGTAAAAATACAAAAATATATATAAGTAGTATTATTATTATAAAAGGGGATTTTTACCGTTTAATGACCGGTTTGTCGATTTTTAAAACTTTAGTCGCAGTTAAAACCTAATGTAAAATATTAAAAATAAATACAACTTAATTTAAAGCATAAAGTAAATAACGATAATGAAATTGCGATAAATAAAAGTGCAATTAAATACAATGACAATAAATAAAAGTGCGATAATTAGAAGTGCAATTAAATATGAAAATAAAGAAATTATGCTTATTTAAACTTCCGTAATCATGATGTTTGACGTGTTAATTTTTAGTTTTATGCCCATGGGTTAATTGTCCTTTGTCCTGGATTATTTAATATGTCCGTCTAGTTTTTGTTCATAACAGTCCATCAGTCATAAATATAAAGTGCGAGTGTCCTCGTCAAATTATCCATATACCCGAAGTCAAATATTCCAACTAATTGGGGACTTAAACTTTAACAAGGTCTTAATACTTTGTTTAATAATTACACCAGGATATCGACTGCGTGTAACCCAAGGTTTTAATACTTTGTTATTAATTATGCCAAGTGTCCTTGTACATAATTTTACCCCTGTTTTAATAATTCCATAGACTATTAATCCATTCCCGTGTCCGGTTAAATGAACGATTATTCGTACATATAAATATCCCGCCCATCGTGTCCGATTGAGTGTATATGGTTATTTATAGGTACGTCCAATTGTAAATCTTTATATTAAAATTAACAAACTATCATTTAGTTAAACAAATATAAAGCCCATTAATAGCACATAGTCTAATTTCCACAAGTGTCGTTTTTTTGTCCAAACCCCAATTATGGTACAAAGCCCAATTACCCAATTTTAGTATTTAGCCCAACATCATGATTACTTCGTTTTAAATAAGCATAACAATAACTTAGCTACGAGACATTAATGTAAAAAGGTTGAACATAACTTACAATGATTAAAAATAGCGTAGCGTTACACGGACAGAATTTCGACTTACACCCTTACAACATTCGCTAACATACCCCTATTATTAAAAATTAAAATTAAAATTAAAATTAAAATATAAATATATATATATATATATATATATATATATATATATATATATATATATATATATATATATATATATATATATATCTTACGTTGATGAATGAAGAGAAAAAGATGTGTAAAAATCGGCTGAATGCTCGGCCTTTTATAGGCCCACGTTTACTGTTTGACCTCCGCGAGTGCGGTGGTTGTTGCCTTTATAAGCTCTGCGAGTGCGGAGCAGTGGAATCCAGCTCACACAAGTTTGGATCTTAGTCTGCCGACGGATTTTATTATATAAATATAATATAAATATATAATTTATATAATTAATTATATATTATATTATATTTATATACATAATTAATTTGTAACTTTCGGTCCGTTGCGTCGAGCGTTGAGAGTTGACTTTGGTCCCGGTTCTGGATTTTCGAACGTCCTTTCGTATAATTTAATATCTTGTACTTTGCGTTTTGCGGCTTGTACTCTTGTAATTTTGAGACGTTTCTCATCAATAATTGTAACCACTTTGCTTGTACTTTGTACTTTTTAGCTTTTTGGTCATTTGCGTCTTTAATTTGTCGAATCTGCCTTTTGTCTTCACCTTTTAATATTTAAACGAATATTCCTTGTAAATAGGACAACTGCAACTAAAAGCTTGTCTTTCTTGAGGCATAATGCTATGAAATATATGTTCGTTTTTAGCATTATCAAATATTCTCACACTTGAGCGTTGCTTGTCCTCAAGCAATATAGTCTTGAAATATACTAGAATCACTTCTTTATTCTTCACACTTTGTACATCAGTGATTTCATTACGGCGGTATGAACAATGGTAGTAACGTTATGGTTTACAGTCCCACATGACTATAAAAATTTAGATCCTTTAAGGAAATTGGATCTTTTTGAAAACATTTGATCTTTTTGAAAATTCAATCTAGTTTTTACCCTAGATAAGTTTTCCAGAATAACCCTTCACCGGTGTTTGCAAATTCTTTTTGTGGGTTTGGTGGGTTTCAGATTTGAAAATTTTAGCTCAAAACTTGCGGTTTTGTGTTACCCACTTGCTAACCTTGTATTGGGAAAGCAACACGTCCAGTTTACTTGCTCTGTATATTACCTTTCGGTAAACTACCATCCGGTTGTAAAGGAAAGCGTTGAACAAGCAACTGTTAAGGCAATGTCCCCTGACATGCTTTTAATTATGGTCTATAACGTATCGGACTCAATTACTATCCTTTGTAGGAGCAATAGTAAAGCTCACCCTTATAATTTTCCGGTCTGGCACAAGGTCCTGTCTTTGACCATGCTATGCAACCACCGTTCTTACGGTTGACACCCAATTTGGTTCAGGTGACCTAATGAATTTCAGGTGAATTCCTAGGATTTTACGTTCAATGGTAATGAACGCATTGAAAATGGGTTTTCAGAAAACAAATCGGTTTGTAATTTTGATCAAAATATTTTCTCGTTCAAGCTCGAGTTTAGATATCATCGAATTCCATGAGTTTGTAATTCTCAATCTTTAAGGTCAATCTCTAGGATTGAGTAATATCAGGCTTAAAAGCTGATTTTTGATCTTTTAAGGAGATTATCCTTTCTGGGGGTCTGATTCATTAGTCTTATCAAGCTAATTTGCACGGCGTCCTCCCCATTTTACAAGACAGATCCTCTCATGGTTAGGATAAATCTGACCACTTGGTGACCCTGTTTGATTCTGAGGTCCGTGGATTTCCTGCTGATTTTAGAGATGACTTTTCTAGATTTTTCGTCAACTTACAGCTGGTCTGGACGACAACTTCATGACCTAAATCAAGAAGCAGTTTCTTTTTCGGAAGACTTTACTTCCTTTTAATGATGGAATTGATTCATCGTGTAGATCCATCTTTCTTACAGTAAATCGGGTAAAACTGTTTAGTTTAGTCCAAAGCAAAAGTATCTTCAATTATTTGTTACAGAAATATGTAACATATGTTTAAAATAACTTGGTAATTTTCCCACACTTGGCTTTTATTTGCCTTTTTATTTTCCTCTATTCCATTTTAAATGAATTCTAACATTTTGGTTTGTTTCTCAATTTATGTCCTTTCCAAGGTAACAATAATTTCGGTGTTAAAACCTAGTTTTATCGTTCATAAATATGTATAAACATGATTTTGAATTCATTTAATTGAAAATTTTGAAAAATTTTACTAGAAGTGGGTAGTCAGTATATAAGACTAGGGCTGTTCTTTGTTATCAGAGAGCACTAGATTCTAATACAACTACTACGTTACTAGTATTTTTAATGATAACCAAGTGTTTAAGTTAAAAATTTTAAAAATCCAAAAGAATTTAACCCCTTCCCACACTTAAGATCTTGCAATGCCCTCATTTGCAAGAAATCAGTAACAACTTAAATTATTGAGGGTGATTAGTGTAGAAAAATGATTAAATTTTACCAAAGTTTCCAAACATATTGGCGATTGTTTGTTGAATGATAAATGGTGCATATCATTTGTTCATTCCGTCTGTTGGTACATCACATTTGTTTTTCGTTTTGTCATCAAAATTAATAGCTTTTGCTGAACTTAATGCCAGTCTTTGAAAATGCGCTGTTTTACCCTGTTTTGAACATTAGATAAACTACAAACACATATATACATATTTTTTAAGTTGGGTTTTCACACCACATTCAAAAATTATTAAAATCTAATAAAGTTAGAAAATTATAAAAGCTATTATAATAATAAAATAAGAAATAAGAAATAAGAAAATTAAGAATTAGTAACATTACAATAAAATAAACAAAAATAGAAAATTACGGATGAGGAGGATGGTTCCAGTATAGGTCCCAAGCGTATCCATAGATGCTGTAAAATGCTTGGGCCGGGTCATATGTAGGATATGGTGGTCGGCTCTCTAAAGTCCAAGGAGCAAATTCGGGCATAACGGTAGGAATGTAGTCTCTACCTACGTGTGTACAATGACTTATGATTTGGCTTTGATGATACTGCCAATCTTGAAATGCTTTTTGTCTATCCATTTCATACTCGTGTCGAGCCATAAAAATTTTCATTTCCGTCATTGGATTACCCCCTCCCGGTTGACCTTGCTGTTGATCTCTCTCAACCTATGGATGCCTGCCATCATAACGTGCTGCCGCTTTGTTTCGTTTCTTTAAGACCTTAGCACCATGATAAACACGCAAATCTATTCTATCGCGGGGTTCTGGTTCTGCCATTAATAATCCCCCCGACTTCTATCCACACCGAGATATTCAGCAATTAAAGTAATAAATATACCACCTCCAATTATGCTACCACGCCTCATACCCCTAACCATAGTCAATAAATAATAACCCACACAAAAAGGTATACTTACAGTGCTGTGTGGGTCTCGAATACACATGTGGTAAAACAAATCCTGTTCATTTACCTTTTCCTTATTCTTACCTCGTTGTGTAATCGAATTGGCTAAAAACCTATGGATTACTCTTAATTCAGCTCTATCAATATCAAGATAAGAGTATAATCCCCCCTGGAATCGGCGATGGCTAGTCATCCTACTCCATACGTCATTTGTATCAAAATTCTCATCCATCCTCCTACCATAAACTATTAACCTCTGGCAATCATAAGATGCTAGCTCCTCGGGCGTATATATACCTAAAGCCCGAGCCATGTCTAGTAAGGACATATGGCGCATCTCCCCTCCTAATAAAAATCTAATAAAACTACGATCGGTTAAAGTATCTACCCGATCATTTATTTCAATAGTACACAATAACTCCATACACCATTCTCTATATACAGGTCTACGCATGTTGAATAAACGTACCCAATCATTAAAAGTAGAATTACCATACCTTTGAGTAAGTAATTCCCTGATTGGCTCGGCCAATTCCACTACCTCTAATGGTGCCCAATCTATAACTCTTGGTACCTCAACATTATTAGATACAAGGTTGTGCAGGTTCTTTTGATATTTTGGATAGTCTATCCAATATCTATCAAATCTCAAATTCGGATGTAAATCTGCCTCATGAATGTTTGAATATGAAACAATTGGGTGAGGTATATCTTGTCGGTATTGGTTATTAATTTCCCGTTTGTAACGACCCGGAAAATTTCGACTAATTTTAAACCAAACTCTCGATACGATTTCGTAGTCTTGACACGATAAGAGAAATCTGTTAGGTTGAGTCTCAAAAATTTTGAACTGTTTCATTTATTCAATTGACCTTTGACTAAACCTTTGATTTATAATTTCTTAAATTTAAAGAGTCAAATAAATGACGACTAGATCTTTCATGAATTTGCAACTGTAACAAGGTAAAACAACTTTAGATTTTTTTAGGAAGTTTCTATGGATTTTGTTATAAACTTAATTTATATTTATATGCTTAAATTCGATAATTTATATTTATCATCTTGATTCTCTAGAATAATATAGTAAATTTATATTTCACGCTCAATTATTTCACATGATGCCAACAAATAAGAAAGGTGCCTATGCTATAACAAGTTACAAATTTTAATAGGTTTGACATCTCATTCTAATTTAGTAATTAATGGATGATAGTGTTGTCCAATTTAAATGGTACCTGACGGCCTAGATCAAGAATATAGATTATTTTATGAGATACTTGCACTTAGTATAGAGATTGTTGTTACAAAAAAAAATAAATAATAATAATAATAATAATAGAATCAGAGTATATGTATATGATTAGATATATATGACAATCAATGCAGCAATAAAACGTTATAATAGAAAAGAGTCAAAATACTATTTTTATAATAGTAGTTTTAATTATATATGTTAGAAGTGGCTACATGATTATATCTTGGAGCCCTATCATCTACAGAGTAATAAATTAAACTTTTATCTAGAGTATTAATCTAACATTCAAATTTACACTAGTAGAAAAAGTCATATACAGAATTTCGTCTCTTTCAATTGTGATTTAGAATGGTACGACTGAAATGACATATTCCAACTCCCACTATCAATCAGTTTATATATACGACCCAAATATCACATTATTTGCTTTACACAAAAAAAAAATCCAAAGTGATAGAAAGGGAAGAGACCATGGTTAGTTACTTGCTAGTATATTACCAAATCCTAACTTCAATCTAAATATCATACTACAATTAATCAATAAAACACCAGAAGATGAGAATTAAAGAGATTGCGTTTTGATTCATATGAATTTATGGTGGTCACGAGATGGATTTCGTGATAAAATTTGGTGTCGATTCGGTTAAGAGTTACGGTTGGATCTCACTAACCTGTGAAGGTAAAAAGAAAAAAAAATTCTAACTTGAATTTGGATACGATATTCATATTTATAAATCATATAACAATCGTATATTTGATCAAAACTAACCGAAATCAATCCTTGTTTTGGTGACTATTTTATCTGGAGGTTTGGGGGACCAAGAACATCAGTTTTATTAACAAGTTTGAATCAAAAACTCATAAAACATAGTATTTAGAAATATTAAAATTCGAATAAATCATATAATTTAAAAGAAATGTTTTAAATAAATAAAATTGGTTTCTTCTAGTTGGTAGTTAGAAAACGAAAATGAAATGAAGATGCATGATTTAAGTTGGGATTTCTAGTTTGACCCCTGAACTATAACTATGGTTACAAATCAGATAAGTAAGTTTGTAGAATAACATATTACTACCCTAATATTACGACAACACTAATAGTGTATGATTAACTTTAATATATTAGTTGAAACTTTGTTAACATGTAATTATATATAATTAGTTAATTCAATAATTAATTGATAATTTATAAAAGTATATATACGATTATACAGGACATATTTGAATCGAATCGATCTCTCGCTTACCTCGTTAGCTTTCATTACCTATGCCAATGTGAGTTTCATTTGCTCCCTTTTTAATTGCTTTTGCAATATATATTTTTGGGACTGAGAATACATGCGCTGCTTTTATAAATGTTTTACGAAATAGACACAAGTGATCAAAAATATATTCTACGTTGAGTTGTACCATGGCATATTTCTTTATACTTGGTAGCTAATATTTACGTGAGGAGCGTAAACGCGAATCCTGTTGATAGATCTATCGGGCCTGACAAACCCAACCGGGCTGGACGACCAGTTTTAAACGGTTGCACAGTACTTCGTTTCGTTACTACACTTGGTACGGTGTAGGGTTTATTTAAGAATATGCTGCTGTGATTTAAATGTTAAGTATGGTTACCAAGTGCTCAACGTCTTTTCATACACTTGCGAGTGTATTATGTTTATAAATATGAAATCTTGTGGTCTATTAAAATAATGGAAATGATTGTTTACGATAAACCTATGAACTCACCAACCTTTTGGTTGACACTTTTAAGCATGTTTATTCTCAGGTACGAATTAAGTCTTCCGCTGTGCATTTGCTCATATTACTTGGAGTCCTTCATGGCATATTTAGGACAGTACCTCGCAATGGGACCAGATGTTGATGATTTCGTCCAGGGGGATATGGACGGGTTACTACAGATGGTATCAGAGCGTTGGTCTTAGCGAACCAGGTCTTGCATTAGTGAGTCTAACTGATAGTTGTTAGGATGCATTAGCAAGTCTGGACTTCGACCTTAGCTGCATATTAGGTGTATTGTTTATCATTCCTAGTGGAAAATTCCTACTTAGCATTCCTAAGTCTAGACACGTCTTACTACCTTTATTGCATAGATAGTGTATAGACAGATTCATATCTTAGCGTATCTGTTACTGTAGACTTTATCTGACACGTTTCCTTAATTTCCTCCGTAACCTACGGGATCTTCTAAACTAAATTTAGGTATTCTATACAATTAGAATATCATCCATTATCCGAAAATCTTTTCATATTGAAAAATCCTTTATTCATTCGTACGCAATGGAACTCACCATTAGATCAAGTCCCTCGGATTCCGATAGGGAGTTCCACTCCAGCTCCGAAAGCGGTGTCACCAGAATGAGTCAATCAATCAGCCATCCCTAATTCATCTGATGAGTTCATAGTCGACTTAACCAATGGAGACAAGAAGAACGCGATCCTTTTCACCCACCAACCTGCACCCTCGGCGAAGAACCTGAAACACTTACCGGCGAACCTGTTCGAAACACCATTTTCACCTTCAGTTCTCGAATATCTCGTCCCGATTATATTCTATCTAAAATTCTAAACCTTATTCATTCGCTCGTTCCTACCGACAATCATCCCGGAGTAATAAGTCAACGAACTTCGCGCTCGAGTAATCAATTTGGAGAATATGGTGCAAAATTTACCAGCTTCAGCAACATCACCAGCACCAACAGTACCACCAACATTGACACCAGTACCACCAACAACCCAAGTTTCAATAGCACACGCCTCAACATCTCATTCTGTACCTCGAGCCTAACCATCGTTCTACGTATCGTACTATCTACTTTATCTTCGTTCTACATATCGTTCTACATCGATTATTTTCGTTCGCCATGGCGATTATGTAATCTCTAATGTTTTAGAGATCATGTAATCAAGTACTAACGATAAAATCAGATGAGTTTAATATCTTATTGACTCATTAGATCCATGATTACATCTGAAGAAAATATATATGCAAGTATATTTTCATAAAGATTGTAATTAAAAATTCTTTCGTACAAACTATTAATGGTGAAAATATTTTAACGGGTGGGTAATACCCGAGGAATATTTGGGTTTCACATTAATAAGTTACACTGTACATTCTTCAAATCTGATTCAACGGTCATTGCTATCCTACTTACATCCA
This sequence comes from Rutidosis leptorrhynchoides, assembly GCF_046630445.1. Classification (NCBI taxonomy): domain Eukaryota; kingdom Viridiplantae; phylum Streptophyta; class Magnoliopsida; order Asterales; family Asteraceae; genus Rutidosis; species Rutidosis leptorrhynchoides. Next base: position 147,203,624 of record NC_092333.1, read on the forward strand.
CAGAGATACGAATTCGTTCACCACAGAATAACCATTTTCATTCAATTTCATATTTGGATTTTGACCTATCAGAATCCAACAAGTGGCATAATGAAGAAAACATTGAACAAAATAAAATTTGTTAGAAACAAACGAATTAATTAATTGAAATATTGTTAAGATTCCACGCTAACTGTTCCTAGCTAACTGTTCCTGGCTAACATTTAAATTATCGCAATCTACATTCTCGCAATTTTATTTATTGTTATTTAATTTCTACACTTTACATACCATCGGGACACAAGTACAACAATACTTCGGATTAATTCTGAGACAACACGTTGTATAATGGGTCATGATATTTATTTATTTATTTTACGCATTTTAAATAACGGGACACGTATACAAGGTTTCGACCTATCATATCGACCCATCTATATATATATTTCGGAACGACCATAGACACTCTATAGTTGGCTATACAGGGTTGAGGTGGATTCCAAAATATATATATGGTTTGAGTTGTGATCAATACTGAGACCGGTACACGGGTCACGACACGTATTAATTAATTTGAATATTATATACTAACTATATATTTATGAATCATTGGACTATCGGACTATTGGACTGCTAACTTTGGACAATTAAAATGAATTAAAATATTGATTATAACATATGAAACTAAACATCTCTTCAAGTTTGCCACTTGATTTCATCTTAAACCTCATTTGTATCTTGACGATTTCAATTTGCGTTCAAACCTTTCATAATTCTTGAAAACACCTCAATCGAGAGGATGAACCAGCCGCACTTCATCTACGGAAGAAAAGATTGATGCATATAATTATGCACCTGAAAAAGCCTCGAAAACTGAGTAAACGTTTAACACGTAGCTGTGTTAATTCCTTTAGTGTTATTATTACCCAAAACAATTTGGTAATCCCTTTCAAAGTAGAAATTTTGTCACAGCTCCAGCAAGTCAACACCGACTTTTCATCCAAAACAACCTTATTATAACCTTGATATATATGTGTACTCTTTATTGCTACCGGAGAACCTTTTATATTCCACCATATTACCATCAGCGTTTAATCATCTAGAAACACACACACCTCAATTTGTGAACCCTTGTTTTAGATAACGGATAAAAAGTCTGTTAAATGAAAAATATAATAACCTAATTATATGTACACAACGTTGATATTGATAATTATAATAATAATATTTATAGTAATTAATTATAATAATCGATCATGATAATAAAGACATTTAGATTAGTCAAGATGATTGAGACATGTGGGGAAGTGATATGGTCACCAGGAAATTATAAACCTAGATTTTCGTTGTAATTGTCGGCAAATAATATTGTTTATACTCACGTTAATAATTTTGGGTAACAGTTTCAATGATATATCCATGTTTAACTTTAACACATTAAACTATATGAATTTTAAGTATTAACCCTTACGTTTTAAAAATTATTTATTATTTAATGTATACATGTCAAAATATATTTAACCTGAACTTACTTTGATGTCTTACAACGTAAATTTGTATTCTTTAAGAATTTTAGACGATTTCAACACATTCTAATTATATAAATTTTAGCATGTCATGTATCCTTCATGTGCAAAGTAGCACTTTTGTATTAAAAATCTTTATATTTTGCATGCCAAGTCAATGCCCATTTATATTATAAAGTACTTTAAACATAGACCAATATTATCAAATTTGTTATCATTGACTTTAGGGACTAGATGATTTTAGGATGATGTGTTATACCAACTCGAACTAATGTATAATTATATGTCATCTATAGATACTAGTTAATTTATATAAAGAATATTATTAATAAATATAAAATAGAATTGTAGACCTCACAAATATTTGTAACGATTAATAAAAACTCAAATTTAACTAAACTGGAGATAACATTAAAGAAAACTCATCCTAGAATCCTATGGTGAAAAAAAAAAAAAAAAAAAAAAAAAAAAAACGTTTTCATCACAAGAAAAGGATTTTACTCAAAATCTTATCCTTATTATACTACATGCTTTTGTCCTACCACTATTACCTAACTTGCTAAAATTCTTTGATTATACACTAATATTACTACAAAATTTTTTTTTTTTTTTTTGATAAAAATTATTGTCACTAGTAATAATTCGTTAATCAAAATTATTGTTGACCTTATAAAAACATTCTTGGTCACGAGGTTTTTTTTTTTATTTAACAACAATTAAATCACAATTTATACACAATACCTAATTCATTCACTACATCATCCTTAGAAAGAAAAGTAAACATGTATTTGGTGGAGCTAAGATATAAATAAACTAGTAAGAAAAAGTATTAGTTAAAAACACTATTACCACTTTTCAAATTGCTTTTGATTTCTAAATTCTGGCGAACGACATCTGAGTTTTAAATTCATTGATATTTTCGAGTAATGTTGGAATGAAATCATGAGTTAGTGCAATATAATGACACTTGATCAACGTGATTATATTACAGTAAGTCATGCTGAATTTCTAATGGAATGTTATGATGGTTCACGGATCTTACCCTCATCATGTGTCATGTTACATGACTCTTTCATTCTACTTAATCTCTAAGCATATCACAAAAATATTTCCTTGATATTTCTGTTCTTCTGTAATTCCAACAGTTGCTAATAAATCGTACTATTACATTTCCTTTCTGCTTAGAAGATTTTTTTTAAATTCCTTGAATTCCGGAATTCAACCATGACTACTTCAAAAGTCAAGACGAATCTTTATTTCTCATTTCACTCTTTTGTGATAGCTTCACTCGTACGCTTCACATGATCTAATTGTTTTATCTATATTAATCAATAATGATAAAACTCTATTTATCAACTCATATTCGTCATAAAAACAACTTTATTGTTAGCCATGACGACCTCACTCAAAATTTCGGGGACGAAATTTCTTTAACGGGTGGGTAATGTAACAACCCGGAAAATTTCGACTAATTTTAAACCAAACTCTCGATACGATTTCGTAGTCTTGACACGATAAGAGAAATCTGTTAGGTTGAGTCTCAAAAATTTTGAACTGTTTCATTTATTCAATTGACCTTTGACTAAACCTTTGATTTATAATTTCTTAAATTTAAAGAGTCAAATAAATGACGACTAGATCTTTCATGAATTTGCAACTGTAACAAGGTAAAACAACTTTAGATTTTTTTAGGAAGTTTCTATGGATTTTGTTATAAACTTAATTTATATTTATATGCTTAAATTCGATAATTTATATTTATCATCTTGATTCTCTAGAATAATATAGTAAATTTATATTTCACGCTCAATTATTTCACATGATGCCAACAAATAAGAAAGGTGCCTATGCTATAACAAGTTACAAATTTTAATAGGTTTGACATCTCATTCTAATTTAGTAATTAATGGATGATAGTGTTGTCCAATTTAAATGGTACCTGACGGCCTAGATCAAGAATATAGATTATTTTATGAGATACTTGCACTTAGTATAGAGATTGTTGTTACAAAAAAAAATAAATAATAATAATAATAATAATAATAATAATAGAATCGGAGTATATGTATATGATTAGATATATATGACAATCAATGCAGCAATAAAACGTTATAATAGAAAAGAGTCAAAATACTATTTTTATAATAGTAGTTTTAATTATATACGTTAGAACTGGCTACATGATTATATCTTGGAGCCCTATCATCTACAGAGTAATAAATTAAACTTTTATCTAGAGTATTAATCTAACATTCAAATTTACACTAGTAGAAAAAGTCATATACAGAATTTCGTCTCTTTCAATTGTGATTTAGAATGGTACGACTGAAATGACATATTCCAACTCCCACTATCAATCAGTTTATATATACGACCCAAATATCACATTATTTGCTTTACACAAAAAAAAAAATCCAAAGTGATAGAAAGCGAAGAGACCATGGTTAGTTACTTGCTAGTATATTACCAAATCCTAACTTCAATCTAAATATCATACTACAATTAATCAATAAAACACCAGAAGATGAGAATTAAAGAGATTGCGTTTTGATTCATATGAATTTATGGTGGTCACGAGATGGATTTCGTGACAAAATTTGGTGTCGATTCGGTTAAGAGTTACGGTTGGATCTCACTAACCTGTGAAGGTAAAAAGAAAAAAAAATTCTAACTTGAATTTGGATACGATATTCATATTTATAAATCATATAACAATCGTATATTTGATCAAAACTAACCGAAATCAATCCTTGTTTTGGTGACTATTTTATCTGGAGGTTTGGGGGACCAAGAACATCAGTTTTATTAACAAGTTTGAATCAAAAACTCATAAAACATAGTATTTAGAAATATTAAAATTCGAATAAATCATATAATTTAAAAGAAATGTTTTAAATAAATAAAATTGGTTTCTTCTAGTTGGTAGTTCGAAAACGAAAATGAAATGAAGATGCATGATTTAAGTTGGGATTTCTAGTTTAACCCCTGAACTATAACTATGGTTACAAATCAGATAAGTAAGTTTGTAGAATAATATATTACTACCCTAATATTACGACAACACTAATAGTGTATGATTAACTTTAATATATTAGTTGAAACTTTGTTAACATGTAATTATATATAATTAGTTAATTCAATAATTAATTGATAATTTATAAAAGTATATATACGATTATACAGGACATATTTGAATCGAATCGATCTCTCGCTTACCTCGTTAGCTTTCATTACCTATGCCAATGTGAGTTTCATTTGCTCCCTTTTTAATTGCTTTTGCAATATATATTTTTGGGACTGAGAATACATGCGCTGCTTTTATAAATGTTTTACGAAATAGACACAAGTGATCAAAAATATATTCTACGTTGAGTTGTACCATGGCATATTTCTTTATACTTGGTAGCTAATATTTACGTGAGGAGCGTAAATGCGAATCCTGTTGATAGATCTATCGGGCCTGACAACCCCAACCGGGCTGGACGACCAGTTTTAAACGGTTGCACAGTACTTCATTTCGTTACTACACTTGGTACGGTGTAGGGTTTATTTAAGAATATGCTGCTGTGATTTAAATGTTAAGTATGGTTACCAAGTGCTCAACGTCTTTTCATACACTTGCGAGTGTATTATGTTTATAAATATGAAATCTTGTGGTCTATTAAAATAATGGAAATGATTGTTTACGATAAACCTATGAACTCACCAACCTTTTGGTTGACACTTTTAAGCATGTTTATTCTCAGGTACGAATTAAGTCTTCCGCTGTGCATTTGCTCATATTACTTGGAGTCCTTCATGGCATATTTAGGACAGTACCTCGCAATGGGACCAGATGTTGATGATTTCGTCCAGGGGGATATGGACGGGTTACTACACCGTTGATTTGCATCTTCCGGAGGAGCATTGCGAGCCTAGGATGAAGATTCACCCCTTTCAGTCTGCAAAATATATCAAACACAATTTTTGTGTATCCAAATATGCATTAGTTTTAGCAAAATCATAAATCTAAACAATTACAATGACATGTTTAATCCATATTAAACTCTATACACATTTTCAAAATATTAACAATTCTACACTTTTACAAATATACTTTTACAAAAATGTATACAAAGTTTCTTCGCATTTAACTTCTAAAACATGTCAAAAATAATCATTATAACAATTAAACAAGTTCCTCATGGCATTCATATCAATTAAATCAAGTTTATGCAATTTTGGTTCAAAAAGTCCACTTTAATCTTCATAAATCATGTTTAGAATCAAAGTTTTGATCATTTAGCAACCTAAACATGTTACACTACTCAATTTAGCATAAACTAACAACAAAATTCGGCCATAACCTGTTTATATCAAAAAGCCCTAATTTTGCTCAAGAACACAAACCCTAGATTATTCAAAAATTGAAGTTCAAAGCTTCTAATCATGCTAAATAGCATCATTCTAGGTTATACAAGCATAATACACAAACAATTGAAACATTATTACACTAGAAAGCATCAAAATCGAATTAGGCATAAAATTGTTCAAGAACACTAAAAATTCGGATTAAATGGTGTTTAGGTGTAGAAATTTACCGATTTCCTTGAGTAATTCCTTGATAATAGTCTCCTCATTGTAATTTTAGCAACAAATTTGACGATTTATGGTGAAAAAATTCGATTTTGAGAGGTTTTGTGTGTGTTTTTCGTGAAAAATGGGTGTGGTGGTGAAGGGGACTGGTCTGTTCGACCAGATATGTTTCTGGGTTTTTTGACCTCTGCGAGTGCGGTGGTGGAGCCATTTAAACCTCCGCGAGTCGCGGTGGTTTTTTTTTCTTTTTTTTTAAATTAAAACCTTATACTAATAAAACATAAATTAAATTAAATTTTAAAAAATTTGTTTCTTTTTAGGATTGGGGCGTTTCGGAACGATGTCCTAGTCTGTCCCTCGACAAAAATTTTAAAATTTGTCATTTTTAAGCGCGGTTTTAAAAGCAAAGATTTTTGGGTTTTTTTTAATGTTTTTGGCATACTTTAATTCAATAAGATTAAAAATAATGATAATAAAAGTTCTCGTCCCTCCCTCGGGTAAAGCAATTTCGGTTCAACGACCTAGTCTTCAACTTACGACGAATTTTAAAAATCATATTTTTAACTTAGCGAAATAAAGTAAATTTTTGTTTTTAAATTCACACCAAACTTAAATTTAAAATGCATAAAATTGAAAATTCATATTAATAATTAAAAATTCACACCAAACTTATATTATATTTTTATTTTTATACATACAAACTTATATTAAAAATATTAATTTTTCAAATATTTACAATTTTAAATATATTGATTTAAAAAGTTTACAATATTATTTTAATATTAATATAATAATTTTAAAAACAAAGTAAAAATAAAATTAAAAATCTTTTTGACTTTTATCCCACTTTAATCAATCAAATATTATCAAAAATATGCGCCCCTCTTTTCGGTAAAGTAATTTCGGTTCCATGACCTAATTTAACTCATGACGAATTTTTGAAATATTTTTGGTTGATTGATTAAAGATATTTATACCTTAAGAATAAACGTTAAATTTCGCAGTGATGTAATAAATTTTTGTATGATATCAATAATTTCGGTCGCAAGACCTAATTTTATCGAATACCAATTTAATACTTTATAGCGAAAAAATTAGCGTTTATTATCAAAAGGTTAAAAATAAAAATAAAAATAAAAATGAAAACTGTACAAACTTACCTGTGAAAGAGATTTCTTAGTGATATGCTCTAGCCCATTCATAAGATAGTCGGACTAATTGATTTTCCATGGCTACATAGGCGTAACCTCGAGCATTTAACGTTTTTTCTTCTAAACATATGAACGGTCCGTCTCTGCATAAAGTAACAAATTCGGTGTTTGAATAGGTTTGATTATTTGAACATTTACCTTCGTGTGACCATTTTCCGAATTTGTGACATCTTTCAAGGTGTCGTGCTCTTCTTTTCGATGCGGATTTTGATTTACCTTTACCAAATTGTAACTTATTATTTTCGCATCTGGATTCTTTTCTTACTCCGTCCAATTTACCTCTGATTAATGATACTATTTCACTTGGAAGGGTGTCATTATTACGTTTAGTGATCAAAGCGTGTAGCATTAGACCATGGTTTAGTTCACAGGAAGTCTTCATTTCGTAAAACCTAAAAAAAAATAAAAATTTAGAATGGGGGGAGAAGACTAGTTCTTTAGGGTCTGCTAGGGAATAACCATTCGGGTTCCATTTTCGAAAACTACATGAAAATAGAAATCTAACTCTAACAGAAATACATATTATCCTTTAAAGACTTGATTCTCCCCACACTTAGTTAGATGTGGTATTGAAATTGTGAGTAACTTCGTTGTCGACTTTCATCGGACTATCTATGTAAAGTTTAACTCTGTGACCATTAACCTTCAATTCAATTCCATTTGAATTTATTAATTCTATTGTTCAGTACGGGAAAACTCTTTTGACTATGAATGGTCCAGACCATCTTGATTTCAATTTTCCAGGAAATAGCTTGAATCGTGAATTGAAAAGAAGAACTCTGTCTCCTTCTTTAAATTCTTTTGAACTTCTGATTCTTTTATCATGCCATTTCTTCGTTCTTTCTTTATAGATTAACGAATTTTCGTATGCTTCATGTCTTAATTCTTCTAATTCGTTTAGTTGACTTAACCGTAGACGTCCAGCTTCATGTAAATCAAGATTACATGTCTTCAAAGCCCAAAATCCTTTGTGTTCAATTTCTACTGGAAGATGACATGCTTTTCCGTAAACGAGTTTAAAAGGTGTGGTTTCAATTGGAGTTTTGTAGGCTGTTCTAAAAGCCCAGAGTGCATCCTCCAATTTAATGGACCATTCCTTCAGATTTGATCCTACGGTTTTCTCTAGAATACGTTTTAAAGCTCGGTTGGTATTTTTAACTTGTCCACTTGTCTGTGGATGATATGCAGTGGAGATTTTATGAGTTACTCCATATCTTTTGAGAACTTTCACAAGTTGATTATTACAGAAATGAGTACCCCGATCACTTATTAAAGCTTTCGGTGTTCCAAACCTTGCAAAAAGATGTTTTAAAAAGTTGACTACAACTCGTGCATCGTTAGTTGGGAGAGCTTGTGCTTCCGCCCATTTAGATACATAATCAATGGCTACGAGAATATAGAGATTATTATGAGATTTTGGAAATGGACCCATAAAATCAATACCCCAAATGTCAAATACTTCACATACTTGAATGACATTTTGTGGCATTTCATCACGTTCACTTATTTTTCCGGCCCTTTGACATGCATCACAGGATTTGCAAAGAAGGTGTGCATCTTTGTAAATTGTAGGCCAATAGAATCCAGCATCATAAACTTTTCTTGCTGTTAGTTGTAGCCCATAATGCCCTCCTATTAGTCCTGTGTGACAATGGTTTAAGATTTTACTAGCTTCATCTCCGAATACACATCGGCGTATTATTCCATCGGGACAACTTTTAAACAAATGTGGATCTTCCCAGAAATAGTGTTTTATATCACTAAAGAATTTCTTTCGTTTTTGGTACGACAATCCTTTTTCAAGGAATCCACATACTAAGTAGTTTGCATAGTCTGCAAACCATAGAATTTCATTATAATCTATCTTCAATAGATATTCATCAGGAAAGTTTTCTTGTATGGCCGATTCATTTAGAACTTCTAATTCAGGATTTTCAAGACGAGAAAGATGATCAGCGGCGAGATTTTCTGCTCCCTTTTTGTCTCGGATTTCAATATCAAACTCTTGTAAGAGTAAGATCCAACGGATTAATCTTAGCTTGGCATCTTGTTTCGAAAATAGGTATCTAAGAGCAGAATGGTCGGTATAGACCACCGTTTTAGCTAGAAAGAGATATGAACGAAATTTGTCAAAAGCAAAGACAATAGCAAGGAGTTCTTTTTCAGTAGTTGTGTAATTTGTTTGTGCTCCTTGTAACGTCTTACTAGCATAATATATAGGTTGAAATCGTTTTTCAATCCTTTGTCCTAAAACGGCTCCCATTGCAAAATCACTTGCATTGCACATTAGTTCAAATGGTAGATTCCAATTTGGAGTTATCATGATCGGCGCATTAGTGAGTTTTTCTTTAAGAATATTAAAAGATTTAATGCATTCATCTGAAAAGATAAATGGAGCATTCTTTTCTAGGAGTTTATTCATAGGAGTGGCAATTTTAGAAAAATCTTTTATGAAACGTTGGTAGAAACCAGTATGCCCTAAAAAACTCCTAACTCCTCTAACATTGGTGGGATGTGAAAGTTTAGCAATTACATCTACTTTAACTCTATCCACTTCAATTCCTTCCTTTGAAATTTTATGACCAAGAACGATGCCTTCTTTAACCATGAAATGGCATTTCTCCCAATTAAGTACTAGATTTGATTGTTCGCATCTAATAAGCATTTGTTCAAGATTAACTAGACATGTTTCAAAAGTATCACCGAAGACTGAAAAGTCATCCATGAAAACTTTCATGCATTCTTCTATCATGTCGTGAAAAATCGTCATCATGCACCTTTGAAAGGTTGCAGGGGCGTTTCAAAGTCCAAATGGCATGCGTTTATAAGCAGAAGTACCATAAGGGCACGTGAATGTGGTTTTCTCTTGATCCTCGTGTGCTATTGGAATCTGAAAGTATCCGAAAAAACCATCAAGAAAACAATAGTAACTATTTCCGGCTAATCTTTCCAACATTTGATGAATGAAAGGTAAGGGAAAGTGATCTTTTCTAGTGGCGTCATTTAATTTTCTATAATCAATACATACACGCCATCATGTTACAGTCCTAGTAGGAATAAGCTCATTTTTCTCATTTGTGATGACAGTCATGCCACCCTTCTTAGGCACGCATTGAACTGGGCTTACCCATGGACTATCAGAAATTGGATAAATTAAACCTGCATCTAGCAGTTTAATAATTTCTTTCTTAACAACATCTTGCATATTAGGATTTAGTCTTCGTTGATGTTGCACATACGTTTTATGACCTTCTTCCATAAGGATTTTATGTGTGCAATACGAAGGACTTATTCCTTTAATGTCATGAATCTTCCATGCAATAGCTGGTTTATGAGCTTTTAACACAGAAATGAGTTGAGATTTTTCATTTTCAGTAAGAGAAGACGATATTATTACAGGTAATTCAGATTCACCATGTAAATAAGCGTATTCCAAATGGTTTGGAAGTGGCTTTAACTCTAATGTCAGTGGTTCTTCTATCGATGATTTATATCGATATCTGTCTTCTTCTTTTAGCATTTGAATTTCTTCTGTTGTTGGTTCATATCCATTAGCCATAAGTGTAGCTAACATTTCAATTTCATTAATTGGTTCAGTTCCTTCTCCTAAAGAACATTCTCCTGTTCCTTGTAATTCTGGAAATTCTTCTAACAATTCTGCATGTGAATCTATAGTTTGAATATAATAACATGTATCATCTGCAGATTGCGGTTGTTTCATTGCTCTATCAACTTAAAAGGTAACACTCTCGTCCTCTATACTTAGGGTGAATTTCTTACCAAACACGTCTATCATTGCTTTAGCCGTGTTTAAGAATGGTCTTCCTAATATGAGAGGAACTTGAGAATCTTCTTCCATGTCCAGAACAACAAAATCTACTGGAAATACTAAAGTACCAACTTTAACTAGCATGTTTTCCATTATCCCTCTAGGATATTTTATTGATCAATCGGCTAGTTGTATACTTATTCTTGTTGGTTTCAATTCTCCAAGGTCTAGTTTAGCGTATAGTGAATACGGCATTAAATTTATACTAGCACCTAAGTCTGCCAATGCTTCTATTGAACTAAGACTACCCAGAAAACATGGAATTGTGAAACTTCCTGGATCAGATAATTTTTCCGGTATCTTATTCAACAGCACTGCTGAACAATTAGCATTCATAGTAACAGCCGAGAGTTCTTCCATTTTCTTTCTATTCGAGATTAGATCTTTCAGAAATTTAGCATATCTAGGCATTCCTGAAATCACATCAATGAAAGGAAGATTTACATTTATTTGTTTAAACATATCCAAAAATTTGGATTGCTCGGCTTCAAGTTTCTCTTTTCTCATTTTACTCGGGTAAGGAAGTGGTGGTTGGTATGGTTTAACATAAGGTTTAGCCTTAACTGTGTTATCTTCATTAACCTTTTCAACTATCGGTTCTTTTTCCTTATCTTGTTCAGGTTGTGGTTCTTGTGGAGTAGGAATAGCTTCATCAGAAATTACAGGTATTTCAAGTGGTTTAAGTGTCATACCACTTCTTGTGGTAATGGCTTTAGCTGTTTCATTCAGGGAGTTAGCATTTGTATCACTAGGTAGACTTCCCTGTTTTCTTTCACCTATTAACCTTGCTAAGTTACTTACTTATTGTTCCAGATTTTGAATAGAAGCTTGTTGATTTCTAAATGCTTGAGCATTTTGTTCATTGGTTTGTTTCTGAGATGTGAAAAACTGTGTTTGAGATTCAACTAGCTTCGTCATCATATCTTCTAAATTCGGCTTTTTATCATCGGTTTGTGGTGGTTTGTTTTGAAAATTAGGTCTTTGCTGATTGTAAGTATTATTAGATACTTGTTGATTACTAGGACCTTGTTGGTTGTTGTATGGAACATTTCAGTTATAATTCTGGTTTTGATTGTAAATTGGTCTTGGCGGTTGATAATTATTCTGATAATTATTTCCAAGCCTTTGGTTTAGATATGAAACATTCTCTCTTTGTTCCATTGTTAGTTCAATACTGAGACAATCTTTTTTCAAATGTGGTCCTCCACACTGCTCACAACTAATTCGTATTGAGTGAATATCCTTAGTCATCTTTTCCATTCGTCTTTCGACAGCATCTATCTTTGCTGAAATGGAATCTAAGTCATGGCTAGAATCGGCTCTAGCTGCTTTAGATGATCTAACGATATCTTTTTCTTGGTGCCACTCATGTGAGTGGGAAGCAGTGTTATCAATAATTTTGTAAGCGTCAGTTTCTGTTTTCTTCATAATAGAACCACCAGCTGCTATATCTATGTCTTTCCTTGTAGTGATGTCGTATCCTTGGTAGAATATTTGTACTATTTGACAGGTATCTAAACCATGTTGCGGACAGCCTCTTAATAACTTTCCAAATCTGGTCCACGCCTCATATAGAGTTTCATTTGGCTTTTGTGTGAACGTAACAATTTCTCCTTGAAGTCTTACGGCTTTAGATGCCGGAAAGAATTGTTTAAGAAATTTTTCAACTAAAACGTCCCATGTATCAATCGCCCCTTCAGGTAATGATTCCAACCAATCTTTGGCTTCTCCTTTTAAAGTCCAGGGAAATAACATGAGATATATCTGTTTATCTTCAACTTCTCTTATTTTAAATAGAGTGCAGATCCTATTAAAGGTACGAAGATGTTCATTTGGATCTTCCTTCGGCGCACCACTAATTGGCATTGATTAGTTACCATATGTAGAATTTGTCCTTTGATTTCATAATCTGGCGCATTAATGTCTGGATGAGTAATTGCGTGACCTTGGCCAGTGCGTTTAGCTCTCATTCAGTCTTCCATACTTAGAGGTTCCAGATTTTCCATGATTGAATTTGTTGAATCTGAATCACTAGAGGATTCTGATTTAATAGTTCGTTCCTCAACAATCTCTGTTTGAATGGTTGGTGGTTCCGGAGGAAAGATTAATGGTTCAGGATCTATAAATTGTCCCTGAATATTCTCCGGATTCTCAATTGTGAGGTCGGGTTCAAAAAATGGATTATCGGAAATTTGAATTGGAGTACTTGGTCGACTGGATGACGATTCTAAAGAAAAATCAACGGCGGTAATATTAGCTAGATGTCTTGATCGAGTTACAGGTGGTGAACGTACAAAAGGTGATGAACGTTTTGCTCGGTGCATTCACTGAATATCCTATTAGTTTTTAAAAATAAGAAAAATTATATAAGTTATCCAATTAATAGACTTTTCTGATTTTGTCCACGTTTCGAATAGCCAAAAGATGTAGCAGAGGGGCAGGATTCGTTTGGTCTCAATATAATTGAGTACTGTTTGGCTCCAATAACCCGGTCCACGTACAAATCTAACTATTACTACGAACCAGAAAATTTTGATGTCTATCAATTTAACCACTTAAAACAATTTTTTCGTTTGAAATTTAAAGAAATATTAGATAAGAAATAGAGAAAATTCTAAGTCCTAAAAACTAGAATGTCGAGAAATAAGAAAGAAAAAGAGCGCGTTGAAAAACGTCGAAAAATAAAAGATTGAAAAATAATAGGCGTCGCAAAATAAAAATAAGAAAGTAGCGTGTCGAAACTTAAAAAGGCACTAAAAACTAAAAATTAACAGTTGCGTCTAAAAATATTAAAGCTTAATAGAAAAACTATATCCCAAATGGCAATATCTTAAAAAGGAACTAAAAATTAAAAACGGCATCGCAAAATTCTAAAGCACCTAAATCTTAGTCTAAAGAAAAAGCACTTAAGGGATTTTACGGCAAAGCCTAAAAATCTAGAAGTAAAAATAACTATGGCAAAAACTATGTCTAAAAACTAAATATAAGCGAAAAATACAAAAATTACGCTAAAACAATTAAAAAGGGACAAAATATAAAAATATACTAAAAGTTGTAAAAAGTACAATTTTTATAAATATATTATTTTTATATTATTTATTTAATAAAACTATTAATTTTATAAATTAATTAAATTAATTTAGACTTAAAATACAAATTAAATAAAAAAAACTAAATTAACTAATTAAATAATCTAAACCTAATTAGGGTTTAAATTAAATTATAATAATAATAATTACCCCGTAATGATTACAGAATTAGGGTTGTTTGTGTGGCCTGTCAGAAGACCTCCGCGAGTGCGGATAGTCCCAGTTCAAAACCTCCGCGAGTCGCGGAGGGTTCAATTTCAGCTCAAAAGGGGTCGATTTTTACAGGTTCATTTTTTTTCTTTTTATTTTTTTATGTTTTTCTGTTTTAACAAATATATATAAAATATAAATATAACTAAATATTTTTATAAAACAATAAAATACTTATTTTTAAACTCAAAAGTAAAAATACTTTTTTTTAAAAAAAATTTTATATATTTTTTAACAAACTCTTTTTGTATTTTTATATTTTTATATTTTAAAAACTTATATTTTTATATGAAGGACTTAATAAAAGCTTTTACAAAATTATATTATTATTATTTTTTTTTATATCATTAGCGTTGCGCTTTCGGCGTTTAAGTTCCCCGGCAGCGGCGCCAAAAATACTTGATGTCGTGCGAGGTGTACGTGAAATACTATATATTTTTGATACGAAAAGCGATACAAATTACACAAGTTTTAATTATTTATTTATAGAGTGGGATATACCTAAACCTTGCTACAACACTATAGGCAGTGTACCTAATCGTAGAGTAGTGTAGTTTTTAGTAAGTCTGGTTCGTACCACAAGGAATCTTTTAAACAAGCTTAACGCTATATATTTAAAAACTATATTTGTAAAAATACAAAAATATATGTAAGTAGTATTATTATTATAAAAGGGGGTTTTTACCGTTTAATGACCGGTTTGTCGATTTTTAAAACTTTAGTCGCAGTTAAAACCTAATGTAAAATATTAAAAATAAATACAACTTAATTTAAAGCATAAAGTAAATAACGATAATGAAATTGCGATAAATAAAAGTGCAATTAAATACAATGACAATAAATAAAAGTGCGATAATTAGAAGTGCAATTAAATATGAAAATAAAGAAATTATGCTTATTTAAACTTCCGTAATCATGATGTTTGACATTTTGATTTTTAGTTTTATGCCCATGGGTTAATTGTCATTTGTCCTGGATTATTTAATATGTCCGTCTGGTTTTTGTCCATAACAGTCCATCAGTCATAAATATAAAGTGCGAGTGTCCTCGTCAAATTATCCTTATACCCGAAGTCAAATATTCCAACTAATTGGGGACTTAAACTGTAACAAGGTCTTAATACTTTGTTTAATAATTACACCAGGATATCGACTGCGTGTAACCCAAGGTTTTAATACTTTGTTATTAATTATGCCAAGTGTCCTTGTACATAATTTCATCCCTGTTTTAATAATTCCATAGACTATTAATCCATTCCCGTGTCCGGTTAAATGAACGATTATTCGTACATATAAATATCCCGCCCATCGTGTCCGATTGAGTGTATATGTTTATTTATAGGTACGTCCAATTGTAAATCTGTATATTAAAATTAACAAACTATCATTTAGTTAAACAAATATAAAGCCCATTAATAGCCCATAGTCTAATTTCCACAAGTGTCGTTCTTTTGTCCAAACCCCAATTATGGTACAAGGCCCAATTACCCAATTTTAGTATTTAGCCCAACATCATGATTACTTCGTTTTAAATAAGCATAATAATAACTTAGCTACGAGACATTAATGTAAAAAGGTTGAACATAACTTACAATGATTAAAAATAGCGTAGCGTTACACGAACAGAATTTCGACTTACACCCTTACAACATTCGCGAGTGTGGTGGTTGTTGCCTTTATAAGCTCCGTGAGTGCGGAGCAGTGGAATCCAGCTCACACAAGTTTGGATCTTAGTCTGCCGACGGATTTTATTATATAAATATAATATAAATATATAATTTATATAATTAATTATATATTATATTATATTTATATACATAATTAATTTGTAACTTTCGGTCCGTTGCGTCGAGCGTTGAGAGTTGACTTTGGTCCCGGTTCTGGATTTTCGAACGTCCTTTCGTATAATTTAATATCTTGTACTTTGCGTTTTGCGGCTTGTACTCTTGTAATTTTGAGACGTTTCTCATCAATAATTGGAACCTCTTTGCTTGTACTTTGTACTTTTTAGCTTTTTGGTCGTTTGCGTCTTCAATTTGTCGAATCTGCCTTTTGTCTTCACCTTTTAATATTTAAACGAATATTCCTTGTAAATAGGACAACTGCAACTAAAAGCTTGTCTTTCTTGAGGGATAATGCTATGAAATATATGTTCGTTTTTAGCATTATCAGTAGCTCTACAGGATTATACATAAAAATGTCAGGCACACTTTTTAAATGAAGCTCAAAAAATAGTGGTCTAAAGGGTTGATGAAAGAATACCATCTCATCGATTAGCATGCAGCAGTACCCATTTGGTGCTTGAGTGTAAAAATTGTAAGTTACCCACTTTCGGTAAATTCTTGCAGCGATAGTCCTATTTCTATCGCATGCTACAAGTTGTGCCAACGCTGTAATCTGTGCCATACTGTCAAACCCAAAAGAAAAAAATATTATAATTCCAAAAAAACTATTTACTATATACATAATGTTCTTGTAGATTTGTTATTGTAATCGATAGTATGAGCAACCGTAGTTGCATCGAAGTCAGCTATTGTGGAAAGGAAATTTGTGTACACGATATTTTTGTGACGTTTTCCTATTGGCCTTCATGTTGTCTAATCATTATTCTCAAACCGTCTAGTGATGTAGTCTGTGAGAGTGCAACATACAGTTGTCCATGGCCAAAAATTGGTTTAGGTAGATAAACGCCTATTTTGTTCAGCGACTGGCCCTGGCTCTTATTTATGGTCATTGCATATGAAACTTACAGTGGGAACTGCTGCCTTTTTAAAACATAAGGTAATGTTGGTTCTTTGTGGATGAGGTTCATCCTCGGGAAGAAGATTTTTTTCACCAACCCTTGTGCCCGTGATAATCTTCGCTTCATCTGCTTTTGTTAGGAGCTGAGTTACTATCATCCTGGTACCATTACAGAGGCCACCTGCAACTCTAATATTCCGCAACAAAATAGCTGGCACCCTTATTTTTAGCTCGAGCAGGTGTGGTGGCAGGCCAGGGTAATTTAGCGTGTTCAAGCATTCTGTTAGATATAATAGTTCCGACTCGCCACCGTCATTCCCTTGCGGTGTAGCAATATCATAACTTGCGTAGGTTGTAACAGGGCCACCAACCATATCAACCACCATCTTATTTATGGTGTCTGCTGCATCATTTTTGGGGCAAACAATCGCTTTTTGTTGTAACTCTGCAGCACTTGGATTCTGTAACGTTTCTGGGGGTAGATAAACGAAATTAGATTCGCCAATCCATTATCATCATCTGCAACACAGTAGGTGTCAGGAATTTGTACCCAACTACTATTAACCGGGTCTTCTAAATCATGTGTCCCAACCTCGCCATTCCCAATATCCAGTAACCAGGCTGAGAAAGCAGTGTTTCTCTCCTTTTCCAATGGCGTCAGCCCTGGCTGCATTAAGCGCATATTTTCAGTAAGAACAAACACCTTGAATTCCTGCCACAAATATGAAGATGTAATGTAAGAACGGACTATAGTCAATTTATTTCCTTTTTTATGAACGGGTAATGTTTGTTTAAAGTCACCACCGAGAATCATAGACTTACCTCCGAATGGCGAGTTTTTGTTACCAAGAATGTCTCGCAGACTGCGATCAAGAGCTTCGAAGCATCGCTTATTATTCATTAGTGCCTCATCCCACACAATAAGATTTGTGCTTTCAAGTAGTTTTGCCATTTGTGTGTTTTTGTTTATATTGCACATCAACTCATCGGTAAGGTCAATAGGGAGTTTGAATAGAGAGTGAGCAGTTCTGCCTGAAGGCAGTAATAAAGATGTGATTCCGGACGATGCCACAGCAAGAACAATCTTTCCCTTGGCCCTTAGACACGTGATTATGGCCTTCCATAAGAATGTCTTACCGGTGCCACCATGACCATAAACGAACACAAGCTCTGTCCTGTTGTTTGAGGAAGAATCACGTATCAGTTTGTAGATTCTTCTCTGCTTCACATTCATCCTAGATTCTAGATGGATCAGCTCCTCATTAAGCGATTCACGATCGTGGTTTCTCTCATCCATGATCAAATGGTTTGCAAGATCTAGTAGAAGGTCATCTGGCAGAGATGGCAATGCGAAGTCGCTGAGTGTCTTTCCACACTGGTTTAGGCGGATTTCAACCTCATAAAGAACATAATTATGAAGGTCATCTCTGTTTATGTGCAGCTTCGCCATCTTCAGAGAGGCGGCTGCTCGCAAAGGTATGTCGTCAGACATCATTTCCCACTGCTTTTCCCAAAGAGCAAGCAGATTTGAGACTTCAGAATACACCAGGATGTGTGCAAAAAGCGACCGCAACTGAGAAGCAGTAGCGGATGCCGATGCTTCCTCTAGTGTTATAGTCCATTCTTTATCATCACCAAGAAGCCCAGCGGCCTCGCAAGCAGAACGGTATGTCTGGTATCTACAAAGCTTGTGCACCCCTTTTGATGGCACAAAAGCATTCTTAGGAAAAAAGCCTCTCCGAATGAGGGATATATGTATGACATCCTTCCAATCGAAGACTTATTAATATTCGCCCTACGTTTCCAGCTTTTCTGTGCTTGATACCAAACAAATTCAGATGGGAAATCCAAATAAGCCAGGTGCCTGCCAGCCGAAGAAGAGGCGTTATAACATAGCCACTCAGTCAAAGTAGTTTTCTTCTTTTCTGTGTTTTCGACAATTTCTTGAAGCGATTGCTTGCCACGGAACTTCATAAGCTGCATATTCTCTAAATGGATAGACAAGATCTGAACTGCCAGCTCACGATGATGAATTGGGAAGTTAAAATTACGCCAGCAAGCCTCGTGCGGGCAAATGAACCGGGCATCTATAAAATTATGAACTTCATCTACTGGTTGAGAGACCTGTGGCCTCACACGGCTGTTACTACCAACTGGTTTGGATATGCGAGCAGCATTGCGATCGGTACCCTTTGAAATGTACTTGAACATGTATTTGATCAGGGTTGTTGATCCACAGCACTCAACATTTATATGAGCTTGGAAAGTCATACAAAGTATTCTGTTGTAAGGAACTACATAGCTGTTATCGAGATGGACCCCGGAACGCGTTGTATACACACCAGTATTACGCCTTCGGTAGTGTGCACGGCCATCAGCATCAAAGAAGGTTTTGTCGTTGTATTTTTTTGGGAATTTTTTTATGCAAGTGGGCCCTTCCATGCACGATGCACGTAAGTTGGGAATGCCACAGGGCCCATGCATCATAGTCGCGGAGACCACCGCGTAACCAGCGAGGTCAGTTCTCGGGTCAGGAAGTTCAGCAGATATGTAATCATCTATTCTTTCGTTTATAGGTGATGAGGCTGAGGAATACAACCACAACAATATGTGACAATGGGGCAACCCTCTTTTCTGGAACTCAATGGTATACAGAACTGCAAAAATTGCATAAAAATTACGTTAGTATCGATAAAAAAAAAGATATAAACAGCAGTTGTAGAATTACCTCCTCTAAATTCACCCAGTGGTTTCCCGTCTTTTAAAAAAGTAACAAATTGTTTGACTTTGAAGCGGAATACTCTCGCGACAATATCAGCACGGTCTGATGCAGTAAGCAGAGGAAAAGGCTGCAGATATCGAGCTATTTCTGGCCACCTAACATTGCAAGTAAAAGTGACAAAGAACTGCTGATTCCCAAAAACACGACAAATCGCCAGGGCGTCAAGATAGTGGCTGTACATATAACAGGGACCACCAGTGAACGAAGCTGGGAGGATAGTTCTACTACCCGTGTCTGAACCGGTCTGATCACCCCTGCTAATGGCGTCGTACAAACCCGAGAGGTAATCTTTCCTGATGTCTTTCTGTTTCTTCCTAATGTAATCCATCCGATCTAATTCAATACTGTAATACACCGTGATAACGTACTGCTGAAAGAGTCGCTCGAGCCTCATCATGAGACTGTAAGAATTTAGCCTATCATGAAGTTGGTAGCAATAGAACATATTCATCGTCATTTTTCGAACCCGGCTACCAGTGGAACCTGGAGCATCAACTAACTTTAAACCAGGATGGAAGCCTGGTTCGCCAAAAAAGAACATCAATGGGAATTGTAGCGACATATACGACGGATGAAGTTTGTTAACTCGCTTTGGGTACTCAGACCTTGGGTGGATTATTACATCGTAATCCGAAAGTGCCTGCGGACCAGTATCAAAGACAATAGCCCCTATTGCACCAGAAGTAGGAAGGCTATGTTGTTTTGATCCGGCAACACTGAACAACCGAATGTTGAAAGTTGGTATCTCAGCAGCATTACATTTATCTCTGGCCGTCCGGAACAGCCTTAAAAGTTCATTATGCGAATCGAGCAACAGAATAAGTCTGCGAATAATATCTTCACAGATGCGATCTGAATTCCCGCCACCAAAATGGGACATTCTGTTTTCAACTTCACTGTCCGTATCGTAGATGTAAAGCTGCAGGAATCGTGGACGTGTTCCCGGTTGAGGGCATAGGGAACCAATCCAGTGGTAAATCCGCCCCGAAACTTTGAAAACATACGGAGACCGGCCGTCATTTATGGTCTCATCAGTGCGCGCGCCGAAAGAGGTCATACTGAACATTCGATTGTAAGCACGGATGTTATCCATTAAACTGCTTGTTTCTAAAAGCCCCTTCAAAGCGCCCGGAGGTTCTTCATAAGCCGGTAACCGGACACGCCTATTTTCACAGCAACAGTGATAGTGGATTTTTTTGTCCTTGAAGGTTTTTTTTATACGTTTGTCATGCCAAAAAAGGGCTCCACAATGGCTACAGACGTATGTGCAATCACCGCAGTCACGATACAGAGGATAGAAAGCTGAAAAAGTGAAAAAACAATTAAGACAAAAAATACAACGACCGCAATACGGCTTTAAAGATACCAAAAAAAGGAAGAAACAACAGGGTAAGAATAGCAAAGATACGACAATGTTGGCAAAGTATGCATAAAAGTACTTGTTAGAGAACTTCTAGAGATACACAAAAAAATACCAATGAATACATTTAGGAACATACAACACCTGAAGAATCGAAAGCCGCAGAAAAACTATATATGGGTGTAACTCCATGCTGAAGTAATGTAGCAGCTAACTGTAGGGTGTGCCTGGAATCAACGATGCCTGGTAAAAAAGGAAATTTACAAAATTACAAATAAGACCTAAAAACAGGCAACTGTCACAGCAAAAAGAGAACCCAAATTTATAACACTCCCAAACATACCTAAAGTAGTATTATAAGTTGCCGATGACGATGCTTCCAAATTACACCTACGCAGGAATTCCCGCCTTGTCGTTTGGTGTACGAAGACTACATCATCGGGTGCATCTGTTTTGTCATCCTTTTTTTTTCTTTTTCGTGCAGCTCTCACCATTATAATCAGCAACACAATTATGAAGACAAAAAAAATTAACAGCACTATAGAGACGAAGCATTGCATCAACAAACGGCAGCACATACTATCGAAGGAACAACATAGACCAAAGTAACAACATATTTAATAACAAAAAAAACAAAGAAATTACCTGGAACGATGATCTGCAAATGCGCGAGCCTGAATTTAAGACAATCATTTTTAAAGATGTTAATATGAATTAATAAACCCTATAAATAACAAATTTATGCTAACTATTTCCACCAATATGTACATAATATGTTGTTTGCAAACTAAAGTGCAGGAAGGGCTAAATAACAATTTTATATTAACTAAATAACAAATTCATGTTAACTATTCATACTAATTTGCACATAATGGTGCTATTTTTAACTGATGTTGTTCAGGATTTCTGCAATGGAAGTTAAAAAAACACAAACATGATCACCAAAAAAAGGATCAATAGAAGTTAAGTACAATAAACTATTTCACACACCATAATATAATGGTGCTATTTTTAATGGATGTTGTTCAGGATTTCTGCAATAGAAGTTAAAAAAAAAAAATACAAACATGCTGACCAAAAACAGGTTAGGATTTCTGCAATGGAAGTTAAAAAAACACAAACATGATCACCAAAAAAAGGACCAATGGGAGTTAAGTACAACAAACTATTTCACACACCATAATTCTAAAGGTTCAAAAAAATTAACATAAGCATAGCAAGTTGAACAGGTTGTAAATCATGTGATGGAAGTTAAAAAAACACAAACATGATCACCAAAAAGAGGATCAATGAGAGTTAAGTACAACAAACTATTTCACACACCGTAATTCAAAAGGTTCAAAACAATTAACATAAACATAGCAAGTTGAAGAGGTTGTAAATCATGTGCGTTCGAATCATACAAATTGAACCTATTATCAACATGAAATAGAATACCAAATACCTGTGCTGGTAAACCGAAGAGAGAAAATAGAGCTTGCCTTGCGATAGAAAATCTGGAATCAGAGTTCGAATTGGAGAAAAAAATAGAGTTGTAAACAAAGAAGCATGCTACTCATTAAGGTCGGGGTGTCTAAGGTATGGAGAGTTTGGGGCAACAATACCTGTTTGTACAGATGATGAAGCAACCCCTCGTTTTCTCTTTTTTAAATAATATTTCCGGCTTGGACCGTTCAGCACTACCCTCCCGGTTCGCATATTTGGCCGGTCGAAAAATGGTGCAAATGGTGAGCAGTAACAATCAGCACACGTGGACGAATGGGAAGGCTCTAAAAATGGTGCAAATCGTGAGCAGTAACAATCTGCACACGTGGACCAATGGGAAGGCGTAGATTTCGGCTGTTATTAGTATGTGGGTAATATTTAATATACTATATACTACATATACTATACACTATATATATAGTATAAATTAGTTATGATTTATTATTTGAAAACTCAAGACTTTATTTAATTAATAACCTCTAGAATTTTATATTGAAACAATAAACTGTTATGTTGGCCAATAATGTGGTTTTCATTATATACGAACGTCAGATTGATAGGGTATATATATAGCTATATTTTATATTAGCAAAATCGACAACCAACAAAGGAAACAGATATAAATGGTTTGGTTCACTTCACATACAGATTGCCAAGTTTTGATCTCTGGCGTTTGGAGATTATTTATATAAATGGCTGCTTTTGGGTAATTCCTTTAAAGTTTCTTTGTTGCATAGTTCATGGAAGTCGTGGGGTTCCGGAGACTGATGGATCGTTGACATTGGTTGGTGTGTGGTGGGTTGGTGTCTATTAGGTTTTAGGCCCGTTTATAGTATAAATTTGACTTTGGAAACCGGTTTTTAATAAATAAAAAAAATAAGTTTCTATTCTTGACGATAGAAATCTGTTTTAATAAAAACCGGTTTCTATTCTTAGATTTTTTAGAAAATAAATTACAGATCTGAACTATAATCTAAAACATCATTGCCATCACCAAGAATTACAATATATGAAATATAAACTGAAACATAAACTAAAACATTATTGCCATCAACAATAATTAAAAAATATGAAATATAATCTGAAACATAAACTTAAACATTATTGTCATCACCAAAAATTACAAAATAGATATAATCTAAGAGTAGTAGTAATGCCATTGTCATAGTCGCGTTCCCACTAGCAAACTTCAAAGTAGGATTGCACGCAGCTGCTTCATCAATCAAATTAACTATTAACTTGTTCTCGGCCAAGGTGAACGAATCCATATTTGTTAAATCTGTATCATTCAGTTTATACAAGAATGTATTAGTTACAGTGTCATTTATAACCTACTTGTTGAAATACCTGAACATACCTTTTATGCTCAATTGAATGAACGAATTCATATGGGGGTTTCATTTTCCTTTTGTGTAGTAGTTTTTTTTTTTTTAACGGCCAAATAATAAATTTATTGATTAAACGCTCCCTAGCAAGGCGATAAGAGAAAAATTACAACGGGACTATAAGCCATAAGTTCCAATTAGAAACTACATGACTTCTTTTTTTAAGCCATCTAAAAGAACAAGTTCTAATTACACCAAATAAATTAACTCTACTACAAAAAGACTTATTAAAAACGATGTCGTTCCGAAATCTCCAAATAACCCACATGAGAGTAACCGCTATGATAGTAATCTGATGTTTCGATGTGGTACAGATAGGAGAATCCTCGATCCACCTATAGAATTCTTCCCAATATGTAAACGAAGGCAAGTTGCAATCGATCCAAATACGAGTAGTACGCCAGATTTCTAAAGCCAAATTGCAAGTAAAGAACAAGTGATCCCGATGTTCAACTCCATTATTACAAACCAGACAAACAATGGAGTTTATATCCAAACCTTTCGCGGATAGATTCAAACAAAGAGGTAAAGCATTTAACTTGAATCGCCACAAAAAATATTAACATTCTTTGGAAGAGTATTGTACCAAACAGTTTTAATTGTAGAAGCAGGTAACATATTTCGATCCATTTCTTCCCTTGCTAACTTTACCGAGAATATATTATCAGAAGATAAAGTGCAGGACCACCTATCTTCGCAATCTTGTAGCTGCATATTCTGAAGTTCTTCACAAAGGGAGGAAAGCAATACGTTGTTTCTGCCGCCTAGATTAGAGCGAGACCATGACCACTGCCAAGTAGAATTAACAAGTTTTTGTGCAAGGACATCAAATTTGTTGGTATCTAGATGGTAAAGGCGATTAAAACGGCTAGCTAAGCAAGAGTTACCTGACCAATGATCGTGCCAGAATCGAATTGAAAGACCGTTACCAACCTGGATTTTAAACGTATTGGAAGGAAGAAGCTGGTCCACAAAAATAGTGTTGCAAGTGTCTATAATGCTAGACCACATACTAGAGCCTGAGGTGACTTCAAATGAACCACCATGAATAGCTTTCATCAGTTTAACCCAAAGTCATTCGGATTAGAAATGTACCTCCATCGCCATTTAACAATCAAGGCTAAATTAAATGCTTATAAGCTCCCGACATTAAGACCACCGTTTTCAAAAGAAGATAACACGTTGTCCCATTTAATCTAAGCTATTTTCTTTAATTCAATATTACCACCCCAAAAGAATCTAGAACAGATCGACTCTAGACGTTTAATGATAGTCACCGCACATTTAAAAACTGACATCCAATAAAGACTGAGACTACTCATCACATATTTAAGGAGAGTAAGCCTTCCACCTGACGATAATAAGTTCGATTTCCAAGAAGCGAGTTTGGATTGGAACTTATTAATTAATGTATCCCAACTAGCAACCCGTTTCATATTCATGCCGATAGGAATACCAAGATATTTAGTAGGAAACGATTCAGGACTACAAAAAGTTATTTTTGAATAGTTCGTAAGGTATATACATATAAGCATACTTGTTGAAGTGTGCATCACTTTGTAAAGTGATCTTTTTAAAATTCTATTTTTTGACAAAAGGAAAAGAAACAAAGGAAACAAATTACTATGTGTTGTTTTTGCAAGAGAACCATAAAACATAGGCTAAATAACACTATTATACAATTTTTGTTGTGATATATGATTATTTATTTATTGGTCTTGTTGGTTTTAGGGGTTTAGATCTATTGTTGTATTGTAGTTTTAGGAGTTATAGCGATTTTTGGAAATGATGTTGAGTTATGTTTGGAAGATTTGGTGTCTCGATTGGCTTTGGGTGTTGGACCACTTTTCTTTCTCGCTGAAGCATTACTCAGTACGGATGCATTGTGAGAAATCTTGTTTCTTCCACACATGCCTTGTCATCCTGTGCGTGTTTCCCAATGAGTTCCTATCCTTCATCGGTGGTACCATACATTCCCTAATATGTATTGTCCTTTGGGATGTTCATCCTCTTGAGGTCTTAAATGGATTGTCCTTTATTACTGCGAGTTTTTAATTGTCGGGCTTCATCTAGCATTGGAGTTCGACTGATTCTATGTCTTTAAAATGGTATTCACCCATATTTCCTGTGTAGATGTACGGTAGGGTGACGACTTGAAGGTTATTGTGATTCTCTTAGTTTTAGGGCTGGATTCTAGCTCATCGTTTACAAACACCATTAGTGTTACATTAAAAAACATCTATCAAAATAAATTAATTATAGACATTAGAGTTCTATTGTAGTGTCAAACATATCATATACAAAATAAAGCTTCCCCTTTTCAAAGCATTCAAAACCTCTAACCTGCAGGGAAAGATATGTGGGGAATTAGTGCACCGCTAAATAAATAGGATATCCAGAAAAATATTACTATACATTCACAAACCTAGCTTCTATAAAAAAACAATAACACACATATATAGTATCTCACAAGAGGAACGACGGCCTGGTCGGGCCTACAACTACTAGCTGATCGGGCTAGAATTTACCACTAGTTCCTGCTACTGACTCTTTAGTCTAGTCTTCATAGCGCAACGCATACGTCATTTAAACTATACTACTCACATAGTACCACTTGAACTCAACCTAACCGGTCGAATGTTGACCTCTTTGACCTACCTGGTCGAAGGTGATTACTCTTGCACATAAATCCACATAACCACATTCAAAAACATATAAGCACAGTATAATCATGCAATTATTGCATCAGTAACACCACGTGTTACTCTATACTGATATCATTAAGGATAACCCACTCACCTGGTAACACAAGGCAAGAGCTCAGAGATCTTATATTATTGAGCCTTCTGCTTTCCTTTATCGCCTGAGAATATCATATTCTGAGTCAATATACTTTTCAAATCAAACTTAACAATATTACAAAAGTTAACCAGCTTAAAATATTTCAATCATAACACTTGGGTCAAAATACACCTAACCCACTCACTATCACAACACATACGAGTGTGTGTCCACTATGAACGTGCATGAATCAGTAATGCGCATGTGTGACTGGACACGCGCACATGATATCCAATCATTTTCTAATCACACATAAGGTTTACATATGCGCAGAAGAACATAGATACGTGTATAAGAATGTACACGCACGCAAAAAAGGGATTAGGGTTCACCCTTGTCTGACTGGGTCTACACGCACAAACGAAGGTTCTTATGCGTGGGTGTGTGGGTGAAGGTTCATAAGCGTTGGTGAAGGTGCATAAGTGTGGGTAGACAAGTCTGCACGAGTTTGGGCTGAAGAACAGTGTTGTTACAAGTTTTTAACACCAAAAACTTGATTTTAACATGTTTTGCTCGCTCCTCATAAATGATGTCAGGATGGGCCGGTCCATCCTCAGAATCCAAAAAAAAAAAAGAGGGAAAAGAATCACTTTCTTTCAGTGACACTTGGGGGGATCTAACACTTTAGTAGCCTCAAATAATATATATGTAAGCTATAACAATCATCAAATCATCAAAACAAACACTTATATGCAAGAATCGAACATGAACCCTAACTTTTTATAAATATCCAAATATACATAAAAAAAAAATCAAACTAGATCCAGAAATAACTACCTTGTTTTGATTATTGAATTCTCATAGATTGATTCACGAAATTACTAGCTTGAAATCCACAAATTCAACTTAATGATTTTTAAGAGCAAAGAATATTTATGTTTTTGAAGTTTCTAAAAATAGAAATGAAGAAGAACATGAGTATATAAAAGCATAATAGGTTTCTTCTAAGGTAAGGGAACCAACTCCTCATACCACACTGGTCTTTAACAGTTATTAGTAACGCTACATACCTTATTGACTGTTCCTAATGAGGTTCAAATCAAATAAACATATATGTTCAGTGACCTTTGTCACAAAATGAATTCAACTACACGATCAAATAATTATAAACACATAACTAAAATTTCACTAATATTAACAACGTAATATAAGGTAAGGGCAAAAAGGTCATTTACCGCTAGGCCCAAATCCAGGTTATTACACACAAGGCTTCGCCTTCAATAGCTTTTTGGTGATAGTTTCTATGACGAAGCTCTTGGTTGATGAGGTGAGGAAGTTGACAGTTGTTTTATTTGTGTTTGGTTCAATATTATTTATGTTCAATTAAATTGATTATTTAGGTAGTCAATTTATTTGAATCATAAGATTTATTCAGACAGATTTTGTAGGATTTGCATCACTTATACTCAATTTAGATGGTTAGATTTATTCAACTTAAATTCTTACTTTTTTACAATAAGGATAAAAAAAAAAGAGTTAATTATACTATAAAAAGGTTTTATATATATATATATATATATATATATATATATATATATATATATATATATATATATATATAGGCGTAAAACAAGAACTTTATAAACGAGAGGGAAAACTTCTTTTAAAAAATGCTCTGAAGATAACAAAGACATTCGAGCTCAACAAAGACTAAAACTTAAACTCGAGCTCAAGACATAGCAACAAATATAAACTAAACAGACATCAAATAAATCAGACAAAACAAGGGAGAACAAAACACGCCAAACAAACAAGAGAGGTCAAATGTCTTTAGCGCGCGAACTCGAAAAACCATGCCATCTCTTCGGACTGAACAAACCTTTTCTTCTTATATTTCTTCCGCTTTTTATAATTACAGCACCCTTCTCAACACCTTCCATGTTACTCATCATTTCTTCAAAAGCTGCGAAGTGGGAGCTGGAAATAATGGTAGGAACCTGTGCATTCGTCTCGATAGCAATAGGACTTTTATTATTATTCCTATCTAATCTTTTTGCCACCTAAGCGTAACCCGAAAGCCCTTTAACACCGCTAAAAGGATTAACGTTACCAAGGATCTCTGATTCGTGATCAACCAAAGTTAGGCTCGAAGAAGATCCTTTATAAAAGATACCATTCGAAAAACCATCAACCACATTGATATCAACCAAACCATCCGATTGGAACTTGACCGATGGCCCTGTTAAGAACATCTTTATATAACGCTGGAGAAACCGAAGGCGAAACAACCTTCGATCCTGCAATAGTCGGATCCATAGAACCCGAACACTGGACATGAATAATAGAGGATCACAACCTATATTGCTACCATTGATGGGTTGAATCACAAGGTCCGGATAAATCAAAGGAGTATCCACCCCTACAACAATCGGATCCAAAGGTTATACTTTTGTATATTTCAAAACCAACTAACCATTAAAACCTTTGTAAGAAACTAATTAAAACTGCATGCTCAGGATTAGAATCAAACAAGTTCAAAAATGTAGAGACTTTTCTTTCATACGAGTATCTTTATCTTTTATCTTTTAAACTTGAACATGAAATGTATAATACTCCATATACTTTATTTTCTACGCAAAAATATTCAACTTTCTTTTTTTTTTCATATTATTTATACCCTGTATTTTTCAATCAAAGATGGTAAAGCATCTAACTAAACATATTTTAATGTAAAGAAGGTTCCTTTCCATTTAACTATCTTTGCCTTCCAATCGGTGCAAACTTAAAAAGTCATAAAAATTGGGCGCCTATCTTCGATAAGTTTAAAAAACGGCTATCCGATTGGAAGGCTAAATCTATCTCTTATGGTGGTCGCCTAACCCTCATTAAAGCGGTCCTAAGTAGCCTTCCACAATATTATTTCTCTCTGTTTAAAACCCCGGTAAGTGTACTAAAAGATCTTGAAAAAATGCGTCGTGACTTCTTTTGAGGAGGTTCCTTTGATGAGAAAAAAATGGCTTGGGTCAAATGGGATCAAATACTTTTGCCATATGAATTTGATGGTTTAAATGTCAACTCTTTAAAAGTAAAGAATCTTTCTCTACTAACGAAATGGTGGTGGCGTTTTTTAACAAATGAAAATACTTTTTGGGTGCGAATTATAAAGAGTAATTATGGGGTTAATGGTGGGTTAGGGTGCTTTTCTAACTTAACCACAAATAATGGTGTGTTCTACATTTTTGTTGTAATCCGAACAAAAAAAAACATTTGTTCGTCAGTGTGTTTTTTTTTTTGTTGCTCGAATTTCGTGTTTTTGCTCGAATTTCTTATTTTTGCTCGCTCGCCGCTTTTTTGCTCGAATTTCAGTATTTTTTTTGAGTTAGTAGGGTTCTCACACTAAAAAAGTTCTCACTGGATCCTCTCCATATATATATATATATATATATATATATATATATATATATATATATATATATATATATATATATATATATATATATATATATATATATATATATATATATATGGAGAGGATCTAGTGAGAACTTTAGGGTTTAGGGTTTTGGGTTTGGTGTTTTGGGTTTATTCCATAAACCCAAAACACCAAACCCTAAACCCTAAACTCTAAACCATTCGTGTTAAAAACTCAATCTAAATCCTAAATCTAAACTCTAAATCTAAACCCTAAACCCTAAACCCTAAATTTCTAAACCCTAATATCTAAACCCTATAAACCCTAATATCTAAACCCTAATATCTAATCCCCAATAGCTAAAACCTCAACATACGCTCGAAAAACACGATAATTGTTATATATTACTTCTTCGAGCGTTTTTTCACCAAAATAAAAACATTTATCACAAAGTGTCTTTACTAAATGTTCATATTTTCATCCCATCTATAATGTTCGTGAACAAAGTTTTTTCAAAAAACAGAAAAAAAAAAGTTTTTGCTTCCCCCGCTTCCCCACGATTGATTACTTCCCTCTTGATCCTACCACTATATATATATATATATATATATATATATATATATATATATATATATATATATATATATATATATATATATATATATATATATATATATATTGTTATAATATATAAATATATATATAAATGGATAGTCAATTATTGATACACAAAAGTAATATTATTGTATTACCTAAACTTGTGATATTTTTGCTATAAATAGCCATGAATGCAAGCATTAAACTTGCACCATTTTCTCACACTTACAAAGTGTTTCTTTCTTTCTCTTCATTATCATCTTTGTTCTTACACTTCATTATTAGCATTCTTAATCAAGAATCAAACCACTAAAGGTAGTTATAAGCCTACTGAATTATAACATCAAGAATCAAACCACTAAAGGTAGTTATAAGCCTACTGAATTATAACACGTTATCAGCACGATAATCTTAATACTAATTATGGTTGGCTCTGCCACCTAAATGATATATGGTCGGTTATACCACCTAAATAATATATGGTCGACACTGTCGCCTAATTATCATTTATGTTACTAACATTTATATTTATATTATCTAACATTTATATGGTCGACACTGTCACCTAATTATCATTTATGTTATATAACATTTATTTATGATTGCTTACATATGGTCGACAATGTCGCCTACTTATCATTTATGTTATATTAAATTTATGTTTAATGTTTATATACTTATGAATATAAATTGACTCTAATTTATCATGTTGTTTGTTTTAATTTTTGATAAAAGAAAATGTCGAATCTGGAAAAGCTTAAATTTACTCCTTTAGAATCAACGGGAAACAACTACATGTCATGGGTTATAAAAGTAAAAATGCATCTTAAATCAATGGGCATTCTTGAAACCATAAATGAAAACAACACTTGTTCTGAAAAAGAACAAGCAACGGCATGTTGCTTTATTCATCAACATATTGATGAATGCTTACAAAATAATTATGTGACTGTAGAAGATCCCCATATTTTATGGGAAGGTCTCAAAAGCATATTCAATAATCAAAGAGAAATTTTACTTCCAGCTGCTATGGATCAATGGAGAACATTAAGGTTCCAAGACTTTAAGAAAGTAAATGAATACAGCTCAGCTCTGTATAATACAGTCTCACAACTTAAATTCTGTGGACATGAAATAAGTGATGCAGACATGTTGGAGAAAACTTTCTCCACAATGAATGCTGCCAACATCACAGTGCAAAGAAATTTGAGAATGCTAAAGTTCAACACATATCCTGAACTTAATTCATATCTCTTGGTTGCAGAGCAAAATGATGAGCTATTAATGAAAAATCAGCAATCCCGTCCTACTGGTACACTTGCAATCCCTGAAGCAAATACTGCAAATAATTATAAACAGGGACAAGGACGCGGGCAAGGTAGTGGTTATAATAACCATCGCCATCATCATGCCAAAAGCCATAACTATGGTAGAAACCATCCTTATGGTAATGGGAATGGGCGCGGACGTGGCCGTGGTCGTGGCCGTGGTGGTCAAAGAAATAATAATTCACGAAAATATAAATATCAACCACAAAACAAGCCCACTAAACAAGATGTTGAAGCAATTCTTCTAAAAATTCTGAAGAATCTTGTTACAGATGTGGTAGAATGGGTCACTGGGCTAATACTTGCCGAACATCTAAACATCTTGTTAAGATGTATCAGGATTCGCTGAAAGGTAAAGAAAAGGAAGTAAATTTTGTGGATAATATTGATCCAACAGTCACTGAGCAACCATCTGATTTATATGAAGATTTCTTGAGTTAAATTAATATGTTTCTTTTATAAATAAAACGATTTAACCTTTGTCATCATGTTTTCTCAAATGTTTCAGTTCTATATGTTTTATCAAATGTTCCAGTTCTATGTTTGATGTTTCAATTCTATGTATGTCAAATGTTTCAGTTTTATCTATTTGTGTGTAATAAACATTTTGTGTAACATTTATATACTTACTGTTTGTTTCTTATATATGAAGTTTAATATGAATTCTGCTGGAACACAACATCAATCAAGTATTGGAGATCTCTGTATAGCAGATAGTGGTACTACACACACTATACTTAAATCTGAAAAATATTTCATTGATTTGAAACCAACGGAAGGAACTATACATACAATATCAGGTGCTGCTAACTTGATAGAAGGGATAGGAAAGACAAAATTCATATTACCAAATGGTACAACATTTTTAATTAATAATGCCTTATTCTCTCCTAAGTCAAGCAGAAATTTATTGAGTTTTTCTGACATATACCTTAATGGATATGATTATCAGTCAGTAACGGCAGAAAATGAGAAATATTTAAGTATCACTAACAAGAATCACGTGATTGAAAAACTGCCAAGACTTAATTCTGGATTACATTATACACATATAAATGTAACAGAAGCACATATGGTGATTAAAGAAAAGTATATTGATCCTGGTGTATTTAATTTATGGCATAACAGATTGGGCCATCCAGGATCAACAATGATGAAAAGAATTATTGAATGTACACATGGACATCCACTGAAGGATAGAAAAATCCTTCATGATACAATGGTTCCATGTATATCTTGCTCTCTTAGAAAATTGATAACTAGACCCTCACCACTTAAGGTTGAGAAAGAATCACCAATGTTACTTGAAAGAATTCAAAGTGATATTTGTGGACCAATTCATCCACCATGTGGACCATTTAGATATTTCATGGTCCTAATAGACGCATCTAGTAGATGGTCTCATGTTTGTTTATTATCAAGCCGTAATGTGGCATTTGCAAAATTTCTTGCCGAAATTATTAAATTGAGAGCACATTTTCCTGATTACATCATTAAAAAGGTGAGACTTGATAATGCTGGTGAGTTTACATCTCAAGCATTTAATGACTATTGCATGTCTATAGGAATTGTTGTTGAACATTCTGTTGCTCATGTGCATACACAAAATGGTTTAGCCGAGTCACTGATTAAATGTTTACAGTTAATCGCTAGACCATTGATAATGAGAACAAAACTCCCTGTATCTATATGGGGTCATGCAATTTTACATGTTGCTGCATTGATTCGCATCAGACCAAGTGCAAGTCATAAATATTCCTCCCTACAACTTGCTTTTGGTCAAGAGCCAAATATTTCCCACCTTAGAACATTTGGTTGTGCAGTATATGTTCCAATTGCGCCACCAAAACGTACAAAAATGGGTCCTCAAAGGAGGTTGGGAATATATGTTGGATATGAAACATCTTCAATCATAAGGTATATTGAACCTATGACAGGTGATGTTTTTACAGCACGTTTTGCTGATTGTCATTTTAATGAAACATTGTTTCCTAGATTAGGGGGAGAAATAAAAAATAAAGAAAATGATGTTTCATGGTGTGAACCTCAATTAAAGTATCTTGATCCTCGCACAAAAGAATGCGAGACAGAAGTTCAAAAGATAATGCATATACAAGAACTTACAAATCAAATGCCTGATGCATTCACAGATACAAAAAGGGTGACTAAATCATATATACCAGCAGTTAATACTCCAGCTCGAGTTGAGATTCCAAATCGGAAAACTGATAATGTAGTCACTCAAGAATCTATGTCACGTCTGAAACGTGGGAGACCAGTTGGTTCCAAAGATAAAAATCCTCGAAAAAGAAAATCAGCTGATAATAAGGTAAAAGAAAGTGTTCAAGAAGAACCACAAATCAGTACTCCTACTGCAGAGGAGATTGATGATGTCAATACAGAAATTGCAATCAATTATGCACATTCGAAAATATTATGGAACCGAAATGAAATGAAAAATCTTGATGAGAAATTTTCATTTAATGTTGCATGTGACATCATGAATAATGATGATGATCCAGAACCAACATCTATGGTTGAATGTCAAAATAGACATGATTGGGCTCAATGGAAAGAAGCAATACGAGCTGAATTAGAATCACTCAATAAAAGAAAAGTTTTCGGATCCATCATTCTCACTCCTAAAGATGTGAAACCTGTAGGATACAGATGGATTTTTGTCCGAAAAAGAAATGAGAAAAATGAAGTTACAAGGTATAAAGCTAGACTTGTAGCTCAAGGTTTTTCTCAAAGACCGGGAATTGATTATGAAGAAACTTATTCCCCTGTTATGGATGCAATTACTTTTAGATACTTAATCAGCCTGGCAGTTTCTAAAAATTTAGAAATGCATCTCATTGATGTTGTGACTGCTTATCTATATGGATCACTTGATAGTGATATATATATGAAGATACCTGAAGGATTTAAGGTACCAGAAGCATCAAATGCAAAACCCAAAGAAATGTATTCGATTAAATTACAAAGATCTTTATATGGGTTAAAACAATCGGGACGTATGTGGTATAACCGATTAAGTGATTACTTGATAAGCAAAGGGTATACAAATAACCTTACTTGTCCTTGTGTTTTCATTAAGAAAACAACATCCGGATATGTGATCATAGCTGTTTATGTTGATGATCTAAACATCATAGGTACAAATAAAGAGATCCATGAAGCCATTCAACTTCTAAAGAAAGAATTTGAAATGAAAGATCTCGGAAAAACCAAGTATTGCCTTGGTTTACAAATTGAGCATATGCCTAATGGTTTACTTGTACATCAAACAACATATACTGAAAAGATTCTGAAACGTTTCAATATGGACAAGGAAAAACCATTAAGTACTCCTATGGTTGTTAGATCACTCAATGTTGAAACTGATCCATTTCGTCCATGTGAAGATCATGAAGATATTCTTGGACCAGAAGTACCATATCTTAGTGCAATTGGAGCTCTTATGTATCTTACAAATTGTACAAGACCTGACATTTCTTTTGCAGTTAATTTGTTGGCAAGGTTCAGCTCTGCTCCTACCAAAAGACACTGGAATGGGATCAAACACATATTTCGATACCTTCGAGGAACTACTGATTTAGGATTATTTTATTCTAACGAATCAAAACAAGATTCGGTTGTGATGTTTAAAGCTAAGGGGTATAAAATACTATTAACTTTTAGCAGGAAATAGTATTAAATACGATACAATTTTACACAAGATATTTATTTATTTAGAGAATGGATATACTTAAACCTTGCTACAACACTTATAGGCAGTGTACCTAATCGTACAGTAGTGTAGTTTTTAGTAAGTCCGGTTCGTTCCACATGGAATCTTTTTAAACAAAGCTTAACGCTATATTAGTTTACATTTATAAAAATACAAATATATATATAAGTAATATTATTATTATAAAGGGGGGTTTTTGCCGTTTAATGACCGGTTTGTCGATTTTAAAACTTTAGTAGCAGTTAAAACCAAATGTAAAATAATAAATAAATACAAGACTTAATTTAAAGCGTAAAGTAAATAACGATAATGAAATTGCGAATAATAAAAGTTCGATAAAATAAACTTGCGATAATTAAAAAGTACGATAATTAAAAGTGAAATTAAATACAATAACAATAAAAATGCGATAATTAGAAGTGCAATTAAATATAAAATAAAGGAAATTAAATATGAAATAAAAGAATTATGCTTATTTAAACTTCCGTTATCATGATGTTTGACGTGTTGATTTTAGTTTTATGCCCATGAGTTAATTGTCCTTTGTCCTGGATTATTTAATATGTCCATCTGGTTTTTGTCCATAACAGTCCATCAGTCATAAATATAAAGTGCGAGTGTCCTCGTCAAATTATCCTTATACCCGAAGTTAAATATTCCAACTAATTGGGGACTTAAACTGTAACAAGATTTTAATACCTTGTTTAATTATGTACAAGTGTCCTTGTACATAATTTCACCCCTGTTTTAATAATTCTAGTGGCTATTAATCCATTCCCGTGTCCGGTTAAATGAACGATTATTCGTACATATAAATACCCCGCCCATCGTGTCCGATCGAGTGTAAATGGTAATTTATAGGGACGCCTACTTGTAAATCTTTATATTAACATTAACAAACTATCATTTAGTTAAACAAATATAAAGCCCATTAATAGCCCATAGTCTAATTTCCACAAGTGTCGTTCTTTTGTCCAAACCCCAATTATGGTACAAAGCTCAATTACCCAATTTTAGTAATTAGCCCAACATCATGATTACTTCGGATTAAATAAGCATAATAATAACTTAGCTACGAGACATTAAATTAAAAAGGTTGAACATAACTTACAATGATTAAAAATAGCGTAGCGTTACACGGACAGAATTTCGACTTACACCCTTACAACATTTGCTAACATACCCTTATTATTAGGATTTAAAATTAAAATTAAAATTAAAATATAAATTATATATATATATATTTACGTATATATTGAGAGAGAGATATAGATTATGGATATAAAATGATCAGAATTCAGTTGGCTTTATAGGGAATTGAGTTCAGGGGTACTCCGCGACTCGCGGCAACTTTTGCCTTCAAACTCCGCGAGTCGCGGAGTTTGAAAATACAACTCACCTCCTTGGGCTTCTTTCTTGCCGACGATTTATAAATATATTATAATATATATATTAATTTTAAGAATTAATTATATATTATATTATATTTATGTACATAGTTGACTCGTAATTTTTAGTCCATTGCGTCGAGCGTTGAGAGTTGACTCATGTCCCGGTTCCGGATTTTCGAACGTCCTTGCGTATAATTTAATATCTTGTACTTTGCGTTTTGAATCTTGTACTCTTGTAATTTCGAGATGTTTCTTATCAATAATTGGAACCTCTTTGATTGTATTTTGTACTTTTGAGCTTTTTGGTCGTTTGCGTCTTCAATTCGTCGAATCTGTCTTTTGTCTTCACCTTTTATTATTTAAACGAATATCACTTGTAAATAGAACAATTGCAACTAAAAGCTTGTCTTTCTTGAGGAATAATGCTATGAAATATATGTTCGTTTTTAGCATTATCAAATATTCCCACACTTGAGCGTTGCTTGTCCTCGAGCAATATAGTCTTGAAATACTAGAATCACTTCTTTATTCTTCACACTTTGTATATCAGTGATTTATATACGGCGGTATAAACAATGGTAGTAACGATATGGTTTACAGTCCCTCATGACTCTAAAAATTTAGATCCATTAAAGAAATTGGATCTTTATGAAAACATTTGATCTTTTGAAAATTAAATCTAGTTTTTATCCTAGATAAGTTTTCCGGAATAACCCTTCACCGGTGTTTGCAAAATATTTTTGTGGGTTTGGTGGTTTTCAGATTTGAAAATTTTAGCTCAAAACTTATGATTTTGTGTCACCCACTTGCTAACCTTGTATTAGGAAAGCACCACTTCCAGTTTACTTGTCCCGTATATTACCTTTCGGTAAACTACCATCCGGTTGTAAAGGAAAGCGTTGAACAAGCAACTGTTAAGGCAATGTCCCCTGACATGCTTTTAATTATGCTCTATAACGTGTCGGACGCAATTACTATCCTTTGTAGGAGCAATAGTAAAGCTCACCCTTATAATTTGTAGGTTTGGCACAAGGTCCTTTCTTTGACCACTATGCAACCACCGTTCTTACGGTTGACACCCGATTTGGTTCAGGTGACCTAATGAATTCCAGGTGAATTCCTAGGATTTTACGTTCAATGGTAATGAACGCATTGAAAATAGGTTTTCAGAAAACAAATCGGTTTGTACTTTTGATCAAAATATTTTCTCGTTCAGGCTCGAGTTTAGATATCATTGAATTCCATGAGTTTGTAATTCTCAATCTTTAAGGTCAATCTCAAGGATTGAGTAATATCAGGCTTAAAAGCTGATTTTTGATCTTTTAAGGAGATTATCATTTCTGGGGATCTGATTCATTAGTCTTATCCAGCTAATTTGCATGGTGCCCCCCATTGTACGAGATAAATCCTTCTCATGGTTAGGATAAATCTGACCACTTGGCGACCCTGTTTAATGCTGAGGTCCGTGGATTTCCTGCTGATTTCAGTGATGACTTTTCTAGATTTTTCGTCAACCTACAGCTGGTCTGGACGACAACTTCATGACCTAAATCAAGAAGCGCGTTTCTTTTTCGGAAGACTTTACTTCCTTTTAATGATGGAATTGATTCATCGTGTAGATCTATATCTTCTTTTCTTTCATCGGGTAAAACAGTTTAGTTTAGTCCAAAGCAAAAGTATTTTCAGTTATTTGTACAAAAATATGTGACATATGTTTTGAATAACTTGGAGAATTTTCCCACACTTGGCTTTTATTTTCCTTTTTATTGTCCTCTATTCCATTTTAAATGAATTTTAACATTTTGGTTTGTTTTTCAATTTATGTCCTTTCTGAGGTAACAATAATTTCGGTGTTAACACCTAGTTTTATCGTTCATAAATATGTATAAACATGATTTTGAATTCATTTAGTTGAAAATTATTAAAAAAATTTACTAGAATTGGGTAGTCAGTATATAAGACTAGGGCTGTTCTTTATTATCAGAGAGCACTAGATTCTAATACAACTACTACTTTACTAGTATTTCTAATGGTAACCAAGTGTATAAAGTAAAAATTTTAAAATCCGAAAGAATTTAACCCCTTCCCACACTTAAGATCTTGCAATGCCCTCATTTGCAAGAAATCAGTAACAATTTAAATTATTGAGGGTGATTTGTGTGAAAATGATTAAATTTTACCAAAGTTTCCAAACATATTTGTGTTTGTTTGCTGAATGATAAATGGTGCACATCATTTTTCATTCCGTCTTGTTGTTATTTCACATATATTTTGCATCTTGTCGTCAAAATTAGTTGCTTTTGCTGAACTTAATGCCAGTCTTTGAAAATGCGTTGTTTTACCCTGTTGTGTACATAAGATAAACTGCAAACATATATACATATTTTTGAAGTTTGGTATATTACCCCACATTCAAAAATTATTAAAATCTAAGAATAAAAGTTAGAAAATTATAAAAACTATTACAATATTAACATAAGTATTAAACGTATCAACATTACAAATTACAAAAAAATTAAAACTAAGTTGACTAGGGATGATACTGATACCAATAGGGGTTCCATGCATAACCATAGGTGCTATAAAATGCTTCGGCTGGGTTATACGTAGGATACGGTGGTTGAATCTCTATAGACCAGGGAGGGATTATGGGCTTTGGAGTAGGAATATAGTTTCTACCTATATGTTGGCAATAAGCTATGATTTGGTTTTGATGAACTTGCCAATCTTCAAATGCTCTCTGTCTAGCATTTTCGTACTCCTGTGAAGCTATAAACCTTTGCATTTCTTTCATTTCATTTCCCCCTCCTACATTACCTTGCTGTTGGTTTCTCTCAACCTGCGGATGTCTACCATGGTATTGTACTGCGGCGTTATTTCGCCTCTTCAAAACTTTCGCACCATGGTATACATTTAAACCTATTGTATCGCGGGTTTCTGGTTCTTCGACTAATAATCCCCCCCGACTTATATCCACACCTAGATATTCAGCAATCAAAGTAATAAATATACCACCTCCTATTATGCTATGCGGTCTCATCCCCCTAACCATAGCTGATAAATAATAACCCACACAATAAGGTATACTTAAAGCGCTTTGTGGGTCTCGAATACACATATGGTAAAACAAATCCTGTTCATTTACCTTTTCCTTGTTCTTACCTCTTTGTGTAATCGAATTAGCTAAAAACCTATGAATTACTCTTAATTCAGCTCTATCTATATCCAAATAAGAGTAATTTCCCCCTTTGAATCGGTGATGGCTTGTCATTTGACTCCATACACCATGTGTATCAAAATTTTCATCTATCTTTCTACCATTTAGTATCAACCCTCTACAATCGGCAGATGCTAACTCCTCAGGCGTATATATACATAAAGCCTGAGCCATGTCTAGTAAAGACATGTGGCGCATCGAACCTCCTAACAAAAATCTAATAAAAGATCGATCGGTTAAACTAGCTACCCGATCATTTAATTCTATACTACACAACAATTCTTCACACCATACTTTATATACAGGTCTACGCATGGTGAATAAACTTACCCAGTCGTTAAAAGTAGAATTACCATACCTCTGTGCAAGTAATTTCCTAATTGGCCCGGCCAATTCTACAGCTTCTAATGGTCCCCATTCTATGACCCTAGGTACCTCAACAACTTTAGAATGAAGAGTATGCAAACCCCTTTGGTATTTTGGATAATCTATCCAAAGTCTGTCAAATCTCAGGTTCGGGTGCAAATCTTCCAAGTGCATATCAGAAAATGTCATGACTGGATGAGGTATATCTTGTTTGTAGTAATTATCCACCTCCTGTTGTTCCGCATTCTCAGCAGGAGCATTGCGAGCTTGGGATGAAGATTCACCCCTTTCAGTCTGCAAAACACATCAAACACAATTTTTGTGCATCCAAATATGCATTAGTGTCAACAAAATCATCAATCAAAATAATTACAATGACATGATCAATTTATATCAAACTTAAGCTCATTTTCATATTTTCATCAAATCTACACTTTTTCAAATAAGCATATACGAAAATGTTCGCCAAGTTCATAAGCATTCAACTCAAATAACATGTCAAAATAATCATCACTAGCAATTAAACAAGTTTCAAATGGCATTATCTCTCAAAAATCAAGTTCATGAATTTTTAGACTTGAAAAAGTCCACTTTAATTCTCAAAATCATGTTTAGGCTCAAAGTTTGGATCATTTAACTACCTAAACATGTTACACTACTTAATTTAGCAACAATTCATGACAAAAATCGGCCATAACCTGTTTATATCAAAAAGCCCCAAATTGCTCAAGAACACAAACCCTAGATTACTCAAAATTTGAAGTTTAAGGCTTCTAATCATGTTAAATAGCATCAATCTAGGTTATACAAGCATAATACATAAACAATTTAAGCATAATTATACTAAAAAGCATCAAAATCAAATTGGGTATAAAATTGCTCAAGAACACTAATTTTCGGATTAAATGGTGTTTAGGTGTAGAAATTTACCGTTTTTCTTGAGTAATTCCTTGATAGCATCCTTCTCAACATGATTTTAGTAAAAGATTTGATGATTAACGGTTAAAAATTGTGATTTTGGGAGGTCTTTTTCGGGTTTTTTCGGGTTTTATTTTCGCAGTATTTGTTTTTGTGGTGTGTGGACTGAGCTGTTCGTTCAGCTTTTATTTTTTTTCTGGATTTTGATCCTCCCGCGAGTCGCGGGGTTTAAACCTTCAAACTCCACGAGTCGCGGAGTTTTTTTTTTTTTTTTTTTTTTAACATCTTATACTAATTAAAACAATTAAGTAATTAATTTTAAAATTTTGTTTCCCTTGTTATTTAGGACGAGGTCGTTTCGGATCGATGTCCTAGTCCGTCCTTCGACAAAATTTTAAAATTTGTCTTTTTGTAGCGATTGTTTTAAAAGCTAAGATTTTTGGGGTTTTTTAATGTTTTTGGCATACTTTAATTCAATAAGCTTAAAAATAATGATAATAAAAGTTCTCGTCCCTCCCTCGGGTAAAGCAATTTCGGTTCAAAGACCTAGTCTTCAACTTACGACGAATTTTAAAAATCATATTTTTAACTTAATGAGATAAAGTAAATTTTTTTTTTTAAATTCACACAACTTAAATATAAAATTCAAAATTAATATTAAAAATTCACACCAACCTTAAAATTTGAAATGCATAAAATTAAAAATTCATATTTTAAAAATTAAAAATTCACACCAAACTTAATTTAAAAATTCATATTTTAAAAATTAAAAATTCACACCAAACTTATATTAAATTTTCAAATATTTACAATTTTAAATATATTGATTTTACAAAGTTTACAATATTAATTTAAGATTTATATATTAATTTTAAAAACATGGTAAAAATAAAATTAAAAATCTTTTTGGCTTTTTATCCCACTTTAATCAATCAAATATTATCAAAAATATGCGCCCCTCTTTTCGGTAAAGTAATTTCGGTTCCATGACCTGATTTAACTCATGACGAATTTTTGAAATATTTTGGGTTGATTGATTAAAGATATTTATACCTTAAGAATAAACGTTAAATTTCGCAGTGATGTAATAAATTTTTGAATGATATCAATAATTTCGGTCGCCAAACCTAATTTTATTCAATACCAATTTAATACTTTATAGCGAACAAATTAGCGTTTATTATCAAAAGGTTAAAAAAATATAAAAAAAAAAACTGTACAAACATACCTGTGAAATAGATTTCTTAGTTATATGATCTATCCCATTCATAAGATAGTCGG
The DNA here is from genome assembly GCF_046630445.1 of Rutidosis leptorrhynchoides. Classification (NCBI taxonomy): domain Eukaryota; kingdom Viridiplantae; phylum Streptophyta; class Magnoliopsida; order Asterales; family Asteraceae; genus Rutidosis; species Rutidosis leptorrhynchoides. The sequence goes on from NC_092333.1 coordinate 147,246,820, forward strand.
TTTAATTGGTTTTCCTTGGCTACATAGGCGTAACCTCGAGTATTCAGTGTTTTTTCTTCTAAACATATGAACGGTCCGTCTCTGCATAAAGTAACAAATTCGGTGTTTGAATAGGTTTGATTATTTGAACATTTACCTCCATGTGACCATTTTCCGCATTTGTGACATCTTTCTAGGTGTCGTGCTCTTCTTTTCGCTGCGGATTTTGATTTTCCTTTACCAAATTGTAACTTATTATCTTCGCATCTGGATTCTTTTCTAACTCCGTCCAATCTTTCTCTGATTACTGATACTATTTCACTCGGAAGTGTGTCATTATTACGTTTAGTGATCAAAGCGTGTAGCATTAGACCATGGTTTAGTTCACAGACAGTCTTCATTTCCTAAAAAAAAAATTCAGAATGGGGGGAGAAGACTAGTTCTTTAGGGTCTGCTAGGGAAAGACCATTCGGGTTCCATTTTCGAGAACTACACGAAAACAGACAATCTAACTCTAACAGAAATACATAAACCCCTTTAAAGACTTGATTCTCCCCACACTTAGTTAGCTGTGGTATCGAAATTGTGATTAACTTCGTTGTCAACTTCCATCAGACCATGTATGTAATGTTTAACTCTGTGACCATTAACTTTAAATTCAATCCCATTTGAATTTATTAATTCTATCGTTCCGTATGGGAAAACTCTTTTGACTATGAATGGTCCAGACCATCTTGATTTCAATTTTCCAGAAAATAGCTTGAATCGTGAATTGAAAAGAAGAACTCTGTCTCCTTCTTTAAATTCTTTTGAACTTCTGATTATTTTATCATGCCATTTCTTCGTTCTTTCTTTATAGATTAACAAATTTTCGTATGCTTCATGTCTTAATTCTTCTAATTCGTTTAGTTGACTTAACCGTAGACGTCCGGCTTCATGTAAATCAAGATTACATGTCTTCAAAGCCCAAAATGCTTTGTGTTCAATTTCTACTGGAAGATGACATGCTTTTCCATAAACAAGTCTAAAAGGTGTGGTTCCAATTGGAGTTTTGTAGGCTGTTCTAAAAGCCCAGAGTGCATCCTCCAATTTAATGGACCATTCCTTCGGATTTGATCCTACGGTTTTCTCTAGAATACGTTTTAAAGCTCGGTTGGTATTTTCAACTTGTCCACTTGTTTGTGGATGATATGCGGTGGAGATTTTATGAGTTACTCCATATCTTTTAAGAACTTTCTCAAGTTGATTATTACAGAAATGAGTACCCCGATCACTTATTAAAGCTTTCGGTGTTCCAAACCTTGCAAAAAGATGTTTTAAAAAGTTGACTACAACTCGTGCATCGTTAGTTGGGAGAGCTTGTGCTTCCGCCCATTTAGATACATAATCAATGGCTACGAGTATATATAGATTATTATGAGATTTTGGAAATGGACCCATAAAGTCAATACCCCAAATGTCAAATACTTCACATACTTGAATGACATTTTGTGGCATTTCATCACGTTGACTTATTTTTCCGGCCCTTTGACAAACATCACAGGATTTGTAAAGAAGGTGTGCATCTTTGTAAATTGTAGGCCAATAGAATCCAGCTTCATACACTTTTCTTGCTGTTAGTTGTGGCCCATAATGCCCTCCTGTTGGTCCTGTGTGACAATGGTTTAAAATTTTACTAGCTTCATCTCCGAATACACATCGGCGTATTATTCCATCTGGACAACTTTTAAATAGATGTGGATCTTCCCAGAAATAGTGTTTTATATCACTAAAGAATTTCTTTCGTTTTTGGTACGATAATCCTTTTTCAAGGAATCCACATACTAAGTAGTTTGCATAGTCTGCAAACCATGGTATTTCATTATAATCTATTTTCAATAGATATTCATCAGGAAAGTTGTCTTGTATGGCTGATTCATTTAGAACTTCTAATTCGGGATTTTCAAGACGAGAAAGATGATCAGCGGCGAGATTTTCTGCTCCTCTTTTATCTCGGATTTCAATATCGAACTCTTGTAAGAGTAAGATCCAACGGATTAATCTTGGTTTGGCATCTTGTTTCGAAAATAGGTATCTAAGAGCAGAATGGTCGGTATAGACCACCGTTTTTGCTAGAACGAGATATGATCGAAATTTGTCAAAAGCAAAGACAATAGCAAGGAGTTCTTTTTCAGTAGTTGTGTAATTTGTTTGTGCTCCTTGTAACGTCTTACTAGCATAATATATAGGTTGAAATCTTTTTTCAATCATTTGTCCTAAAACGGCTCCCATTGCAAAATCACTTGCATCGCACATTAGTTCAAATGGTAGATTCCAATTTGGTGTTATCATGATATGCGCATTAGTAAGTTTCTCTTTAAGAATATTAAAAGATTTGATACATTCATCTGAAAAGATGAATGGAGCATCCTTTTCTAGGAGTTTATTCATAGGAGTGGCAATTTTAGAAAAATCTTTTATGAAACGTCGGTAAAAACCGGCATGCCCTAGAAAACTCCTAACTCCTCTAACATTGGTGGGATGTGGAAGTTTAGCAATTACATCTACTTTAGCTCTATCCACTTCAATTCCTTCTTTTGAAATTTTATGTCCAAGAACGATGCCTTCTTTAACCATGAAATGGCATTTCTCCCAATTAAGTACTAGATTTGACTGTTCGCATCTAATCAGCATTCGTTCAAGATTAATTAGACATGATTCAAATGTATCACCGAATATTGAAAAGTCATCCATGAAAACTTCCATGCATTCTTCTAACATGTCATGAAAAATCGCCATCATACACCTTTGAAAGGTTGCAGGGGCGTTGCAAAGTCCAAATGGCATGCGTTTGTAAGCAAAAGTACCATAAGGGCACGTGAATGTGGTTTTCCCTTGATCTTCGGGTGCTATTGGAATTTGAAAATATCCGGAAAATCCATCTAGAAAATAATAGTAACTATTTCCGGCTAATCTTTCCAACATTTGATCAATGAAAGGTAAGGGAAAGTGATCTTTTCTGGTGGCGTCATTTAATTTTCTATAATCAATACACACACGCCATCCTGTTACAGTCCTAGTAGGAATAAGCTCATTTTTCTCATTTGTAATGACAGTCATGCCACCCTTCTTAGGCACGCATTGAACTGGGCTTACCCATGGACTATCAGAGATTGGATAAATTAGACCTGCGTCTAGCAGTTTAATAATCTCTTTCTTAACTACATCTTGCATATTAGGATTTAGTCTTCGTTAGCTTTGCACATACGTTTTATGACCTTCTTCCATAAGGATTTTATGTGTGCAATACGAAGGACTTATTCCTTTAATATCATGAATCTTCCATGCAATGGCTGGTTTATGAGCTTTCAACACAGAAATGAGTTGTGATTTCTCATTTTCAGTAAGAGAAGACGATATTATTACAGGTAATTCAGATTCACCATGTAAATAAGCGTATTCCAAATGGTTTGGAAGTGGCTTTAACTCTAATTTCGGTGGTTCTTCTATCGATGATTTATATCGATATCTGTCTTCTTCTTTTAGCATTTGAATTTCTTCTGTTGTTGGTTCATATCCATTAGCTATAAGTGTAGCTAACATTTCAGCTTCATCAATTTGTTCTGTTCCTTCTCCTAAAGAACATTCTCCTGTTCCTTGTAATTCTGGAAATTCTTCTAATAATTCTGCATGTGCATCTATAGTTTGAATATAATAACATGTATCATCTGCAGATTGTGGTTGTTGCATTGCTCTATCAACTGAAAAGGTAACACTCTCATCCTCTATACTTAGGGTCAATTTCTTACCGAACACGTCTATCATTGCTTTAGCCGTGTTTAAGAATGGTCTTCCTAATATGAGAGGAACTTGAGAATCTTCTTCCATGTCCAGAACAACAAAATCTACTGGAAATACTAAAGTACCAACTTTAACTAGCATGTTCTCCATTATCCCTCTAGGATATTTTATTGATATATCGGCTAGTTGTATGCTTATTCTTGTTGGTTTCAATTCTCCAAGGTCTAGTTTAGCGTATAGTGAGTACGGCATTAAATTTATACTAGCACCTAAATCTGTCAATGCTTTTATTGAACTAAGACTACCCAGAAAACATGGAATTGTGAAACTTCCTGGATCAGATAGTTTTTCTGGTATCTTATTCAACAGCACTGCTGAACAATTAGCATTCATAGTAACAGCCGAGAGTTCTTCCATTTTCTTTCTATTTGAGATTAGATCTTTCAAGAATTTAGCATATCTAGGCATTCCTGAAATCACATCAATGAAAGGAAGATTTACATTTATCTGTTTAAACATATCCAAGAATTTGGATTGCTCGGCTTCAAGTTTCTCTTTCTTCATTTTACTCGGGTAAGGAAGTGGTGGTTGGTATTGTTTAACATAAGGTTTAGCCTTAACTTTGTTATCTTCATTAACCTTCTCAACTACCGGTTCTTTTTCCTTATCTTGATTAGGTTGTGGTTCTTGTGGAGTAGGAATAGCTTCATCAGAAGTTACAGGTATTTCAGGTGGTTTAAGTGTTGTACCACTTCTTGTGGTAATGGCTTTAGCTGTTTCATTCCGGGGGTTAGCATTTGTATCACTAGGTAGACTTCCCGGTTTTCTTTCACCTATTAACCTTGCTAGGTTACTTACTTCTTGTTCCAGATTTTGAATAGAAGCTTGTTGATTTCTAAATGCTTGAGCATTTTGTTCATTAGTTTGTTTCTGAGATGTGAAAAACTGCGTTTGAGTTTCAACTAGCTTCGTCATCATATCTTCTAAATTCGGCTTTTTATCATCGGTTTGTTGTGGTGGTTTGTTTTGAAAATTAGGTCTTTGCTGATTGTAAGTATTATTGGATACTTGTTGATTGCTAGGACCTTGTTGGTTGTTGTATGGAATATTTCGGTTATAGTTCTGATTTTGATTGTAAATCGGTCTTGGCGGTTGATAATTATTCTGATAATTATTTCCAGGCCTTCGGTTTATGTATGAAATATTCTCTCTTTGTTCCATTGTTAATTCAATACTGAGACAATCTTTTGTCAAATGTGGTCCTCCACACTGCTCACAACTAATTCGTATTAAGTGAATATCTTTAGTCATCTTTTCCATTCGTCTCTCGACAGCATCTATCTTTGCGGAAATGGAATCTAAGTCATGGCTAGAATCGGCTCTAGCTGCTTTAGATGATCTAACGATATCTTTTTCTTGGTGCCACTCATGTGAGTGGGAAGCAGTGTTATCAATAATTTTGTAAGCATCAGTTTCGGTTTTCTTCATAATAGAACCACCAGCTGCTATATCTATGTCTTTTCGTGTAGTGATGTCGCATCCTTGGTAGAATATTTGTACTATTTGACAGGTGTCTAAACCATGTTGCGGACATCCTCTTAATAACTTTCCAAATCTAGTCCACGCCTCATATAGAGTTTCATTCGGCTTCTGTGTGAATGTAACAATTTCTCCTTGAAGTCTTACGGCTTTAGATGCAGGAAAGAATTGTTTAAGAAATTTTTCAACTAATACATCCCATGTATCAATCGCCCCTTCAGGTAACGATTCCAACCAATCTTTGGCTTCTCCCTTTAAAGTCCAGGGAAATAACATGAGATATATCTGTTCATCCTCTACTTCTCGGATTTTAAATAGTGTGCAGATCCTATTAAAGGTACGTAGATGTTCATTTGGATCTTCCTTCGGCGCACCACTAAATTGGCATTGATTAGTTACCATGTGTAGAATTTGTCCTTTGATTTCATAATCTGGCGCATTAATGTCTGGATGAGTAATTGCGTGACCTTGGCCAGTGCGTTTAGCTCTCATTCGGTCTTCCATACTTAAAGGTTCTGTTACTTCCATAATTGAATTTGTAGAATCGGAATCAATAGAGGATTCTGATTTAATGGTTCGTTCCTCAACAATCTCAGTTTGAATGATTGGTGGTTTCGGAGGAAAGTTTAGTGGTTCAGGATCTACGAATCGTTCCTGAATATTCTCCGGATTCTCAATTGTGAGGTCGGGTTCAAAAAATGGATTATCGGAAATTTGAACTGGAGTACTTGGTCGACTGTGTAAAACCCCGTCCTAATCCATCTGGACGAAGTCATCAACATTTGATTCCAGAGCGATGATCGACTCCAAGTAATGTCCTTAAAATGAGCAAATGTACAGCGGAAGATTTCTTTCATACCTGAGAATAAACATGCTTTCAAGTGTCAACCAAAAAGTTGGTGAGTTCATTAGTTTAACATAAATAATCATTTCATAATTTTAATAGACCACAAGATTTCATATTTCCATTTCTCATAAACATACGTCCCATGCATAGAGACAAAAATATCATTCATATGGATTGAATACCTGGTAACCGACATTAACAATTTGTATATAAGAATCTGGTACTTCGGACATGATATAAATTTCGAAGTACTAAAGCATCCGGTACTTTGGATGGGGCTTGTTGGGCCCAATAGATCTATCTTTAGAGTTCGCGTCAATTAGGGTGTCTGTTCCCTAATTCTTAGATTACCAGACTAAATAGGGGCATATTCGGTTTAATAATCCAGCCATAGAAAGTAGTTTTAAGTACTTGTGTCTATTTCGTAAAACAGTTATAAAAGTAGCGCATGTATTCTCAGTCCCAAAATATATATTGCGAAAGCATTTAAAAAGGGATTAATGAACTCACCTAATGTATTTTGTAGTAAAAATATATATGACTATATTGAACAATGCAGGGTTGACCTCGGATTCACGAACCTAAAACATTTGTATATTTATTAATATTCATATTTGTAATTGAACACATATATATGTATATATAAAAGTATTAGTTATATCATTTTTATGTTGATAATATATATATGTTTTATATGTTCATTTTGTATATATACATATATATAATGATATTAAGTTTTGTTATGTTGTATGTGTTAAATATATATTTATTTATGTATGTAATCTAATTTGTCTATCAAAACAGTAGTTCTAATATACTAAGTTAATATTAGTGGAAAATAAATAATGATAATAACAATGATTTTAATAATAGTACTTGTAACAATATAAATTTTATTGTTTTTGGTAGATATGATATTAATGATTTACTTATAATAATAATAATAATTACTTTATTAAAAATGATAATATTAATAATAATATTGATATTGTTAATAATAATACTAATAGTTATAAGAGTGTTACTAATACTTAATATTAATGAAAATAATGATAACTTGTATTATCTTCATAATAATGTTAATAATAATAATCCTAATCATAATAATAATAATAACACATCTGTTAATAATAATAATAATTATCATACTTTTAATATCAATAATAATATCGATCTTCTTAATAATTTTAGTGATATCATTTATAAAATTGATAGTGATGTTAATAAATTTTATAATACAAATAATAATAATATTATTACTTAATAATACTAATAGTTACAAAAATGATACTAATACTAATATTAACAAGATTAATGATAACTTGTATTCATAATCATAATAAATGAGAATTTTTATCATAATACCTATACTACTAATAATAATGTTAATAACTATAATACTTCTAATAATGATAATGATCAAATTTATGATAATACAATTGATAATATAATTGTAACAATAATAATAATAATGATAGAAATACATAAGAGAGATAAAAGAGTATATACCCTTCTCTAAAAAGAATTGAACCATACGAGACTCGAACCCACGACCTCTCGCTCACACGCAACCATACTTAACCCTTGCACCATTTGCGTTTTTCTGTGGTTACAACCGAATTATAATCATTTAACCCGTATTTCATCGGTTTCCTTTTTCCACTTTCATCTTTTTGGCCCAACATGAAATTAGTCCATAACAATAATTTCTAGCCCGATAAATTTCTGGATTTGTGGACTAGTTAACCCAATAATAAACCCTATTATCTTAAAATAATCTAACCGACACTTGCAGCAATCAATCGTGAATATAGTATTAGGTTTCATTTTTTTTTTTTTTATAAACAAGTGGGGTTGTTTGTAGATATATGTCGGCCGTGGGGATAAAAAGAAAAAGCAGTAACCGGTAATCACGATCATCATCTTTATTTATTCATCATCTTTATCGTATTCGTTTAAAAAAAAACAGAAGTAATCGTAACATCAATAGTAGTCAACCTGGTATCGAGAATAGGGCTGTTGGGTGGGTTTTGAATTTGTTTTTCAGTGGTTAAATCAGTCACATATATGAGAGAGAGAGAGAGGAAGAGAGAGAGGTGATGAAGATGATCTATCCTTGGTGGTTCACGGCTTGAAATACAGCAGAAGTGCTGTAACAATAGCAGCAATTTTTGTGATTTTATGTGAAGGTGTTTAAGTGGTGATGGTTTACGGCAATTACAACAGGAAAACGAGTGGGTTTTGATCAAATAAGAAGTAACAGTCGGCTGTAATAGAAGCAGTAACAAACACGATAATAAAAGTGGTTACTTGGGTTGTTGTTCAAGTGTACAGGAAATAGATACAAGAGCAGTTGATCGATAGTTTTTGGAGCAAGGGTAGGCGTACAGCAGTAGTAGTAAACAATATTAATAACGCTGATATCTAGTATTTTGTTTTGAACGAAAGGAAGAAAATAACATAAAAGTTACAGGCTGTTCGTGAGCTGCAAAAACAGCAGCCATGGTCACTGTTTGGGTGGTGTTTGTAGGTCGTTGGTCTTCGAAGATGGTTTAGAAAATAAAAGAAGAAAATAAGGTAGAAGGGTGGTTGATCATATGTGGTGGCGGTTATGGGTTGAATGATTTGATCAAGTGTAAGTATATATATGTACTCTAATCATATTCATATATCACTCTATGAATCATAAAGGTTGGTAATGTATAATTGATATTGCTGTTGGCTCTTCCCTTCTTGTCCTCAGTTACAGAGATTATCAATTGTTTTATAATTAAATGACATGTTCGTTGGAATAATCCAACCAAGTCACAGCCAAGAAAAAGAAAATAAAAGAGAGTAAAAAGTGATGTGAATTTCTAACTGATTGGTACGAATGGTATAGTATTGATTTTGGATTGTAATGCAGATGCAATTGATCTCTAGTTGAATTTGGGATAGATTGATTGTCTTGTAGTAGTGAGATATTCGATTCAATTGCCTTTAACAGACAGGCATATAATTTGATAAGGATGTACAACAAATTCTAGTACCTATATGATTTTATATGTTTAATTTAGATATAATAATTAAATAGAAATGTATCAATTATATAGACAAAAAGTAGATCTTTAAAATAGTTTGATGGTAACTGATAACTCTTTGATTTTATATATTATATAATTAATATTAATAATCAATAAATATAATAATAATAATAATTAAATTAATAAATAATAATACTAATAATTATTATATTAATAATAATTATCATGATACTAAAGAATAATAATGACATTAACTATACAAATGGTAATAATCACATTACTCATAATACTAATTTAATGTATCAATTCTATAAAAAAATATATATATATTAATATTAATATTAATATTTAATACTAATATTAATAATGAAAATAAATAATATAACATTTATAATAAATAAATAATACTAATTTGATTTGGTGTACATTAATAATTCACAACATTGTATAAATTCTTATTTATATTTGTATAAGTATATATGTATACATATATATATTTATATTTATATTTATTTACACACAATTATTCGTGAATCGTTGAGAATAGTCTGAGGTTAGGTGATTACATAAATATTGGTTTCAAAACTTTTAAGATTCCACATTACAACTTTGCTTATCGTGTCAGAAATATATAAAGATTAAGTTTAAATTTGGTCGAAAATTCCCGGGTCATCACAGTACCTACCCGTTAAAGAAATTTCGTCCCGAAATTTGAGTGAGATGGTCATGACTAACAATAAAAAATGTTTTCATGACAACTATGAGTTGATAAATTGAGTTTTATCATTATTGACTAATATAGATAAAACAATTTGATTAGATGAAGTGTATGAATGAAACTGTCACAACAGATTGAGATAGAGATTCAACTTTGGACGTAGTTACGGTGGAAATTAGAAAATAAGGTGCGTCTTAGCTTTTGACGTAATCTTGATTGAATTTCGGAATTCAAGGAATTTAAAGAAAATCTTCTAAATCTAAAAGATTTGATTCTTCGGTGAGTAAGGAAATTAAGATCTCTATAAATAAATACGGTGATCTGCCTCGATTACTCTGTCTGATATTTCCATTATAAATTAAACTTTTCCGTTCCATTAATTTCACCATTCCTATACTTTCTTTCTTAGTACATACATCCAAAAGATTGTGAAAATGCTTAATCCAGTCCTAATCCTTGTCCTTATCCTGACTATCGCCACAATCATTATTTATGTGTTGTTATCGGGCTTTATATTCTTCCTTCTATTTCAAAGCTCTATGCTTTTGTTTTCTCTTCCCGACTTCAAGTCAAGCGAATAATGGTCCAGAATTCGCAGATATAAGTTTCAGAATGAAAATTGTTAATGTTCCAAGAAAGAAACGGTAATAGAACAATATGACTTGTCAAATTACCAGAATTTAAGGAAAAGATTGGACTATCAAGAATATATTTTCTTGATATGTTCGGAAGTTAATCAGAATGAAAGAGTTATGTAACATGGCATGTGATGACGTTAGGATCTGTGAATCATCACGTTCCATTAGAAACTCAGCATGACTTACTGTAATATAATCACGTTGATCAAGTGTCATTATATTATACTAACTCATGCATCAGTTCCCAGCATTACTTCAATAACATTCATATTTTAAGCTCGAAAGTTTACAGAATATAGAAACTAACAGTTTCTATATGATGTAATACTGATAGCACGAAGAGATTAATGATTTCAGATAAGATTAGTTACGAAAATATATTCAGATATATCGAGGATATTTATAATGAAAGATACGATAATATCTCGGAATATCTAAGATCAGAGGATGATAGAAACTATTGTCCGTAAGGGTTTATAGTAAAGAGTAAGATATTCGCTAAAGACTTTAGCAGGCATTGAACTATTTGGATTCTTTGAAGTCAAACTTATTCTTTGTGATTTGTCCACGGCTTCCTTCATAGTTTCGCATAATCCGCTTTTCGGTACTAAATTTTCTATTGAATGTTTCCAATACTCCATTCTTTATTATCAAACTGTTGGCCGTTTAGACCATCTATGATTTTGTTGTTTCCTCTGCATTTAATGCTACCATATCTGAATCATCGGTTATCAATTCGAGGTGATTTCAAGGGAATTGTGTTTTTAGATGATTAAACGCTGATGGTACTATGGTGGAACATAAAAGGTTTCCCGATAACAATAAAAGAACATACATATATATCAAGGTGATAATAAGATTGTTTCGAATGAAAAGTCGAAGTTGACTTGCTGGAGCTGTGACAAAATTGGCTACCTTGAAAGGAATCATCAAGTTATTTTTGGGTAATAATAACACTAGAGGAATTAGCACAGATACGTGTTAAATGTTTACTCCGGTTCCGAGTGTTTTTCAGAGGCATAACTATATGTATCAATCTTTTCTTCCGTAGATGAAGTGCGGTTGGTTCATCCTATCGATTGAGGTGTTTTCAAGAATCATGAAAGGTTTGAACGCAGATTGGAATCGTCAAGATACAAATGAGGTTTAAGATAAAATCAAGTGGCAACTTGAAGAATTTGTTTAGTTTCATATTTTATAATCAATATTTTATTTCATTTTTAATTGTCCGATCTTATTAGTCCGCAGTCGATAGTCCACAGTTGACAGTCAAATAATTCATATATAGTTTAATATATAATATTCGAATTAATTACTAAATATCGTGACCCGTGTACATGTCTCAGACTCGATCACAACTCAAAGTATATATATTATTTGAGAATCAACCTCAACCCTGTATAGAGAACTCGATCATTACTGCATATAGAGTGTCTATGGTGATTTCAAATAATATATATAGATGCGTCGATATGATATGTCAAAACCTTGTATACGTGTCCCGATATTTAAAGTGCGTAAAATAAATAACAGAAATTAAATGACGATAAATAAAGTGCGTAAAGTAAATAACAGAAATTAAATGACAATAAATAAAATTGCGAGAATGTAAATTGCGATAAATAAACTGCGATAAATAAATTGCGATAATTAAATGGTAATACGGAATTAACAGTTAGCTAGGAACAGTTAACTAGGATTTTGTCAGCGTGGATTCTTAATAGAATTTCATGTTGTTAATTAGTCTGTTTCTAATCAATTTTTATTGTGTCCATTATTTCTTCATTATGCCACTTGTTGGATTCTGATAGGTCAAAATCCAAATATGTATTTGGATGAATATGGTTATTCGGTGGTGAACGGATTTGTATATCGGTGGATGTAAGTAGGATAGTATATGACTGTTGAAACAGATTCGAAGAACGTACAATGTAACTTATTAATGTGAAATTTAAATAGTCCTCGGGTATTACCTACCCGTTAAAATATTTTCACCATTAACAGGTTTGTACAAGAGAATTTTTAATTACAATCTTTATGAAAACATATATACATATATATTTTCTTCAGATGTATTCATGGATTTAATGAGTTAATATAATATTAGACTCATTTGCTTTTCGGTTGGAACTAGAATAAATAATCTTTAAAACTTTAGAGATTACATATTCGACATGTCGAACGAAGATCATACTCAAAGTACAGATGATGATATTGAAGCATGGATTGTTGATGGTACTGGTGCTGTTATTGATTGTACTGTTAGTGCCGGTGATGTTGCTGAAGCTGGTACATTTTGCACCATATTCTCCGAATTGATTATTCAAGCGCGAAGTTTGTTGACTTATTACTCCAGGATGATTGTCGGTCGGAACGAGCGGATGAATAAGGTTCAGAATTATGGATATAATATAATCTTGTCAAGTTACCCCGAAAATGAGACTGAAAATGGTGTCTCGAACAGGTTCGTCGGTAAACGCTTCAGGTTCATTGTCAAGAGGTGAATTCGGTTGGTGGAAGGGATTGCCTTCTGTGCGTTTCCATTAATTAAGTCGACTACGAACCCATCAGATGAATTGATAATGGCTGATTGGTTGATTCATGCCGATGACGCTGTCTTCGGAGCTTAGGTGAACATCTATGTCGGTATAGCTGTCGGAATAACTATCGGAATGGCTATCGGAATCTGAGGGACTCGAACTGGTTGCAGGATTCATCTCGTACGAACAGATGGAGGATTTTCGATAAGAAATAGATTATAGGATGTAGATTAGTAACCTGCAATACATAATTTACATATGCATATATAATACTAAAATCCCATAAGTTACGGAGGAATCTACGGAAGTTGTCAGGCAAAGTTACAGTAACAGATACGCTAAGATATGAATTTTGTCTATACACTATTCATGCAGTCAATGCAGTAAAACGTGTCTAGACTAAGAATGATAAGCAAGTGATTCCCTAAGAATGATAAGCAGGAAATTTTTGACACGAAATGATAAGCAAAACTTTTGACATGCAGACACGGCCGGAGTCCAGACTCACTAATGCATCCTAACGACTTATCAGTTAGACACACTAATGCAGACCTGGTTCGCTAAGACCACCGCTTTGATACCAACTGTAAAACCCCGTCCTAATCCATCTGGACGAAGTCATCAACATTTGATTCCAGAGCGATGATCGACTCCAAGTAATGTCCTTAAAATGAGCAAATGTACAGCGGAAGATTTCTTTCATACCTGAGAATAAACATGCTTTCAAGTGTCAATCAAAAAGTTGGTGAGTTCATTAGTTTAACATAAATAATCATTTCATAATTTTAATAGACCACAAGATTTCATATTTCCATTTCTCATAAACATACGTCACATGCATAGAGACAAAAATATCATTCATATGGATTGAATACCTGGTAACCGACATTAACAATTTGTATATAAGAATATCCCCATCATTCCGGGATCCTCCTTAGGACATGATATAAATTTCGAAGTACTAAAGCATCCGGTACTTTGGATGGGGCTTGTTGGGCCCAATAGATCTATCTTTAGAGTTCGCGTAAATTAGGGTGTCTGTTCCCTAATTCTTAGATTACCAGACTAAATAGGGGCATATTCGGTTTAATAATCCATCCATAGAATGTAGTTTTAAGTACTTGTGTCTATTTTGTAAAACAGTTATAAAAGTAGCGCATGTATTCTCAGTCCCAAAATATATATTGCGAAAGCATTTAAAAAGGGATTAATGAACTCACCTAATGTATTTTGTAGTAAAAATACATATGACTATATTGAACAATGCAGGGTTGACCTCGGATTCACGAACCTAAAACATTTGTATATTTATTAATATTCATATTTGTAATTGAACACATATATATGTATATATAAAAGTATTAGTTATATCATTTTTATGTTGATAATATATATATGTTTTATATGTTCATTTTGTATATATACATATATATAATGATATTAAGTTTTGTTATGTTGTATGTGTTAAATATATATTTATTTATGTATGTAATCTAATTTGTCTATCAAAACAGTAGTTCTAATATACTAAGTTAATATTAGTGGAAAATAAATAATGATAATAACAATGATTTTAATAATAGTACTTGTAACAATATAAATTTTATTGTTTTTGGTAGATATTATATTAATGATTTACTTATAATAATAATAATAATTACTTTATTAAAAATGATAATATTAATAATAATATTGATATTGTTAATAATAATACTAATAGTTATAAGAGTGTTACTAATACTTAATATTAATGAAAATAATGATAACTTGTATTATCTTCATAATAATGTTAATAATAATAATCCTAATCATAATAATAATAATAACACATCTGTTAATAATAATAATAATTATCATACTTTTAATATCAATAATAATATCGATCTTCTTAATAATTTTAGTGATATCATTTATAAAATTGATAGTGATGTTAATAAATTTTATAATACAAATAATAATAATATTATTACTTAATAATACTAATAGTTACAAAAATGATACTAATACTAATATTAACAAGATTAATGATAACTTGTATTCATAATCATAATAAATGAGAATTTTTATCATAATACCTATACTACTAATAATAATGTTAATAACTATAATACTTCTAATAATGATAATGATCAAATTTATGATAATACAATTGATAATATAATTGTAACAATAATAATAATAATGATAGAAATACATAAGAGAGATAAAAGAGTATATACCCTTCTCTAAAAAGAATTGAACCATACGAGACTCGAACCCACGACCTCTCGCTCACACGCAACCATACTTAACCCTTGCACCATTTGCGTTTTTCTGTGGTTACAACCGAATTATAATCATTTAACCCGTATTTCATCGGTTTCCTTTTTCCACTTTCATCTTTTTGGCCCAACATGAAATTAGTCCATAACAATAATTTCTAGCCCGATAAATTTCTGGATTTGTGGACTAGTTAACCCAATAATAAACCCTATTATCTTAAAATAATCTAACCGACACTTGCAGCAATCAATCGTGAATATAGTATTAGGTTTCATTTTTTTTTTTTTATAAACAAGTGGGGTTGTTTGTAGATATATGTCGGCCGTGGGGATAAAAATAAAAAGCAGTAACCGGTAATCACGATCATCATCTTTATTTATTCATCATCTTTATCGTATTCGTTTCAAAAAAAAAAAAACAGAAGTAATCGTAACATCAATAGTAGTCAACCTGGTATCGAGAATAGGGCTGTTGGGTGGGTTTTGAATTTGTTTTTCAGTGGTTAAATCAGTCATATATGAGAGAGAGAGAGAGAGAGGAAGAGAGAGAGGTGATGAAGATGATCTATCCTTGGTGGTTCACGGCTTGAAATACAGCAGAAGTGCTGTAACAATAGCAGCGATTTTTGTGATTTTATGTGAAGGTGTTTAAGTGGTGATGGTTTACGGCAATTACAACAGGAAAACGAGTGGGTTTTGATCAAATAAGAAGTAACAGTCGGCTGTAATAGAAGCAGTAACAAACACGATAATAAAAGTGGTTACTTGGGTTGTTGTTCAAGTGTACAGGAAACAGATACAAGAGCAGTTGATCGATAGTTTTTGGGGTAAGGGTAGGCGTACAGTAGTAGTAGTAAACAATATTAATAACGCTGATATCTAGTATTTTGTTTTGAACGAAAGGAAGAAAATAACATAAAAGTTACAGGCTGTTCGTGAGCTGCAAAAACAGCAGCCATGGTCACTGTTTGGGTGGTGTTTGTAGGTCGTTGGTCTTCGAAGATGGTTTAGAAAATAAAAGAAGAAAATAAGGTAGAAGGGTGGTTGATCATATGTGGTGGCGGTTATGGGTTGAATGATTTGATCAAGTGTAAGTATATATATGTACTCTAATCATATTCATATATCACTCTATGAATCATAAAGGTTGGTAATGTATAATTGATATTGCTGTTGGCTCTTCCCTTCTTGTCCTCGGTTACAGAGATTATCAATTGTTTTATAATTAAATGACATGTTCGTTGGAATAATCCAACCAAGTCACAGCCAAGAAAAAGAAAATAAAAGAGAGTAAAAAGTGATGTGAATTTCTAACTGATTGGTACGAATGGTATAGTATTGATTTTGGATTGTAATGCAGATGCAATTGATCTCTAGTTGAATTTGGGATAGATTGATTGTCTTGTAGTAGTGAGATATTCGATTCAATTGCCTTTAACAGACAGGCATATAATTTGATAAGGATGTACAACAAATTCTAGTACCTATATGATTTTATATGTTTAATTTAGATATAATAATTAAATAGAAATGTATCAATTATATAGACAAAAAGTAGATCTTTAAAATAGTTTGATGGTAACTGATAACTCTTTGATTTTATATATTATATAATTAATATTAATAATCAATAAATATAATAATAATAATTAAATTAATAAATAATAATACTAATAATTATTATATTAATAATAATTATCATGATACTAAAGAATAATAATGACATTAACTATACAAATGGTAATAATCACATTACTCATAATACTAATTTAATGTATCAATTCTATAAAAAAAAATATATATATTAATATTAATATTAATATTTAATACTAATATTAATAATGAAAATAAATAATATAACATTTATAATAAATAAATAATACTAATTTGATTTGGTGTACATTAATAATTCACAACATTGTATAAATTCTTATTTATATTTGTATAAGTATATATGTATACATATATATATTTATATTTATATTTATTTACACACAATTGTTCGTGAATCGTTGGGAATAGTCTGAGGTTAGGTGATTACATAAATATTGGTTTCAAAACTTTTAAGATTCCACATTACAACTTTGCTTATCGTGTCAGAAATATATAAAGATTAAGTTTAAATTTGGTCGAAAATTCCCGGGTCATCACAGACTGGATGACGATTCTAAAGAAAAATCAACGGCGGTAATATTTGCTAAATGTCTTGATCTAGTTACAGGTTGTGAACGTACAAAAGGTGGTGAACGTCTTGCTCGGTGCATTCACTGAATATCCTATTAGTTTTTAAAAGGAAAGAAAAATTATAATAAGTTATCCAATCAATAGACTTTTCTGATTTTGCTCACGTTTCGAATAGCCAAAAGATGCAGCAGAGGGGCAGGATTCGTTTGGTCTCAATATAATTGAGGACTGTTTGGCTCCAATAACCCGGTCCACGTACAAATCCAACTATTACTACGAACCAGAAAATTTTGATGTCTATCAATTTAACCACTTAAAATAAATTTTCGCAATTTTAAGAAATTTAGATAAGAAGTAGAATAAAAATCTATGTCCTAAAACTAGAATAGCGAGAAATAAGAAAGAAAAAGAGTTCGTCGAAAAAGGTCGAAAAAGAAAAATGGTTGAAAAATAAAAGGTGACGGAAAAATAAAAGAAACTTATAAAACTTAAAAACACTTGACTAACCCAACCTTATTACTACAACGAACTTAAAATTATAATCGCAAATTGAGATTACTAATTGGAATGATAATTGATACATAGGTAAAAGTCGTCTAAAAATATTAAAGCTTACAAGAAAAACTAAATCCCAAATGGAAATAACTTAAAAAGAAACTAAAACTTAAAAAGGCGTCGCAAAATTCTAAAGCACCTAAATCTTAATCTAAAGAAAAAGCACTTAAGGAATTCTACGGCTAAGCCTAAAAATCTAGAAGTAAAAATAACTATGGCAAAAACTAAATTTAAAACTAAATATGAGCTAAAAATATAAATATTACGCTAAAACAATTAAAAAAGGGACAAAATATAAAAATATACTAAAAGTTGTAAAAAGTACAAATTTTATAAAAATATTATTTTTATATTATTTATTTTATAAAACTATTAATTTTACAATTTAATTAAACTAATTTAACTAAAATATAAATTAAATAAAAAGTAAAACTAATTATAATAATAATAATTAATTAGGGTTAATAATAATAATAATTAATAATTACTCCGTAATTAAATGCAGATTAGGGTTTCTGTCGGTGTCAGGGTGTCTCCGCGAGTCGCGGTATTCGAGGCTACAAACTCCGAGAGTCGCGGGGTTCCAAAATTCAACTCAGGTACTTTTTTTAATTCGACGGTTTTTTTTCTTTTTTATTTTATTTTATATTTTCTGTTTTATATTTTCTGTTTTATAATCTAAAATATTTATATAATAAAAACTTATATTTTAAAAACTAGAATAAGAATAGAACTACTTTATAAAAAAAATCTTAAAACTAGATTTATATATATATATATATATTTTTTTCGATTTTTTTTTTATGTTCTAAATAAACACAAAATATTTAAATAAAACTTATATTTTTATAAAATACAAATAAAGAAACGTTACAAAACTTAAATATTTAACAAAATCTTAAAAATACTTATATTTTTGTTTTTCTTTTTATATTTTCGAATATTTAAAACGTATTTTTATAAAAACGAATTTTAATAAAAGTAAACTAAAAATCTTTTTTTTTTCTTTTTTTTTTTTTGTAGCGTTGCGCTTCCGGCTTTTAAGCGAATCCCCGGCAGCGGCGCCAAAAATACTTGATGTTTAAAGCTAAGGGGTATAAAATACTATTAAATTTTAGCAGGAAATACTATTAAATATGATACAATTTTACACAAGATATTTATTTGTTTAGAGAATGGATATACTTAAAACTTGCTACAACACTTATAGGCAGTGTACCTAATCGTACAGTAGTGTAGTTTTTAGTAAGTCCGGTTTGTTCCACAGGGAATCTTTTTAAACAAAGCTTAACGCTATATTAGTTTACATTTATAAAAATACAAATATATATATAAGTATTATTATTATTATAAAGGGGGTTTTTACCGTTTAATGATCGGTTTGTCGATTTTAAAACTTTAGTCGCAGTTAAAACTAAATGTAAAATAATAAATAAATATAAGACTTAATTTAAAGCGTAAAGTAAATAACGATAATGAAATTGCGAATAATAAAAGTGCGATAAAATAAACTTGCGATAATTAAAAAGTACGATAATTAAAAGTGCAATTAAATACAATAACAATAAAAATGCGATAATTAGAAGTGCAATTAAATATAAAATAAAGGAAATTAAATATGAAATAAAAGAATTATGCTTATTTAAACTTTCGTAATCATGATGTTTGACGTGTTGATTTTAGTTTTATGCCCATGGGTTAATTGTCCTTTGTCCTGGATTATTTAATATGTCCGTCTGGTTTTTGTCCATAACAGTCCATCAGTCATAAATATAAAGTGCGAGTGTCCTCGTCAAATTATCCTTATACCCGAAGTTAAATATTCCAACTAATTGGGGACTTAAACTGTAACAAGATTTTAATACTTTGTTTAATAATTACACCAGGATGTCGACTGAGTGTAACCCAAGGTTTTAATACTTTGTTATCAATTATGCCAAGTGTCCTTGTACATAATTTCACCCCTGTTTTAATAATTCTAGTTGCTATTAATCCATTCCCGTGTCCGGTTAAATGAACGATTATTCGTACATATAAATACCCCGCCCATCGTGTCCGATCGAGTGTAAATGGTAATTTATAGGGACGCCCAATTGTAAATCTTTATATTAACATTAACAAACTATCATTTAGTTAAACAAATATAAAGCCCATTAATAGCCCATAGTCTAATTTTCACAAGTGTCGTTCTTTTGTCCAAACCCCCATTATGGTACAAAGCCCAATTACCCAATTTTAGTAATTAGCCCAACATCATGATTACTTCGGATTAAATAAGCATAATAATAACTTAGCTACGAGACATTAAATTAAAAAGGTTGAACATAACTTACAATGATTAAAAATAGCGTAGCGTTACACGGACAGAATTTTGACTTACACCCTTACAACATTTGCTAACATACCCTTATTATTAGGATTTAAAATTAAAATTAAAATTAAAATATAAATTATATATATATATATATTTACGTATATATTGAGAGAGAGATATAGATTATGGATATAAAATGATCAGAATTCGGTTGGCTTTATAGGGAATTGAGTTCAGGGGTACTCCGCGACTCGCGGCAACTTTTGCCTTCAAACTCCGCGAGTCGCGGAGTTTGAAAATACAGCTCACCTCCTTTGGCTTCTTTCTTGCCGACGATTTATAAATATATTATAATATATATATTAATTTTATAAATTAATTATATATTATATTATATTTATGTACATAGTTGACTCGTAATTTTTAGTCCATTGCGTCGAGCGTTGAGAGTTGACTCATGTCCCGGTTCCGGATTTTCGAACGTCCTTGCGTATAATTTAATATCTTGTACTTTGCGTTTTGAATCTTGTACTCTTGTAATTTCGAGACGTTTCTTATCAATAATTGGAACCTCTTTGATTGTATTTTGTACTTTTGAGCTTTTTGGTCGTTTGCGTCTTCAATTCGTCGAATCTGTCTTTTGTCTTCACCTTTTATTATTTAAACGAATATCACTTGTAAATAGAACAATTGCAACTAAAAGCTTGTCTTTCTTGAGGAATAATGCTATGAAATATATGTTCGTTTTTAGCATTATCAGGTTGGTTATGCTGATGCAGGTTATTTATCTGATCCACATAAAGCTAAATCTCAAACTGGATATGTATTCCTAAATGGAGGTACTGCAATATCATGGCGTTCTCAAAAACAAACACTTGTTGCTACATCATCAAATCTTGCCGAAGTGATTGCATTACATGAAGCTACTCGGGAATGTTTTTGGTTGAGATCAATGACACAAATCATTACTGATTCTTGTGGACTAGAACGCGATAAAAGTCCAACAATTATCTATGAAGATAATGCAGCTTGCATAGCACAGATGAAAGAAGGATATATCAAAAGTGACCGAACCAAACACATACCTCCTAGATTCTTCTCATACACTCAAAATATCATTAAGGACAACGAGATTGAAATGAGATATGTTCAATCCAGCAAAAATTCTGCTGATCTTTTCACGAAAGCACTTCCAACTGCTATTTTCAGAACACACGTTCATAACATTGGCATGAGACATGTTCAAAAGATGTAACAACTGAAGCGATGTCTACTTGAGGGGGAGTCAACTCCATGCTGCACTCTTTTTCCCTTAGCTAAAGTTTTTTTTCCCACTGAGTTTTCTTTAGCAAGGTTTTTAACGAGGCAGTAACTTACAGTTGATCTTCAACAAATAAAATTGCTATCCAAGGGGAAGTGTTATAATATATATATATATATATATATATATATATATATATATATATATATATATATATATATATATATATATATATATATAAATGGATAGTCAATTATTGATACACAAAAGTAATATTATTGTATTTCCTAAACTTGTGATATTTTTGCTATAAATAGTCATGAATGCAAGCATTAAACTTGCACCATTTTCTCACACTTACAAAGTGTTTCTTTCTTTCTCTCCATTATCATCTTTGTTCTTACACTTCATTATTAGCATTCTTAATCAAGAATCAAACCACTAAAGGTAGTTATAAGCCTACTGAATTATAACACACACACACACACACACACATATATATATATATATATATATATATATTATTGGACTACTCCAATCATATTTCCTTAAGTTAGCCAAACACAATCGCACGTTCATAGTTTGGTATTTATGTTGTTGCAAAAAGTTTCAGATGACAATTGAATTCCACAATATATTTAATGGAATTATTATTATTATGGATTATGTAAGTTAATCATCTTTTTATACATAACATCGTATAAACTAGGCTATTTCATGTTAGTGTGTTTTTAAATAGGAAACCAGATCTGTACACACAATTCGAACAACCTGGGATCTCAAATTCACACTCAATTCACTCTTAATTTTTCTTTAATCTCTCAATTAGCACTTCAAAACTAAAAAACAAATAAAATTAATAGAAACTTAGCACCGACGTTTAAGAATCCTTTCTTTATAGAAAATTTTAAACTTATATTCACTCTTTCTTAATAAACCGCTTACCTTACTATTTTTATTTATCCCAAAATTATTATTTTTTCCTCTAAATTACACTAAAAAATAATGAAGTTTCAATTATGTCTAATTTATTATTAGAAATTTAATATTAAATATATTAATTAATTTATTAGTTACTCTTTATAATAGATTGAAATGAAGAGAAAATTATATAATTCTTTAATATATTTAAATTCGATAAAAATTTAAACATGACAATTTCTATGAAATAGAGAAATACAAGGAAAGAATGTGGGACTCTAATTGTCATTTAAATTATCATGTTTACAATCTCATCCAAATATGTTTTCTTATATTTGGTTATTTTATATTTATTTATACGAGTATTTTATTTTATTTTATATCTTATTTCTTTAGGTGACAAAATGTATTGTATAATTAAATTTAAGTCTTTATATTTGTTTTAATTATAGGATAACAAAGTGATTGGAAATCCTTTACTTCTTTTTAATGTAATCACTCTTTGATTTTGAATGCCCTTTGTACAAATTGCGTTGCTCGATTTCGAGATCCTTGTAGTAGGTTGGACCAACATCTAACCGAAAGATGACAGGCTTTAGAAGCAACAGGTTAAGAAATCAAGAGAACGCTTGTCATTTTTTTTTCTGGCCTAGGAGTATGATTATTACACGAGATTAGAATCAAAGTCGTCATGTTAATTTTATAGGTGATATTCGACAAGTAAAGTTAGACCTCTATGTACGAAAGTTTTTCATTTATATAAGATTAAGTTCAATAATACTAAAATGATATAATAATTACTAGCATTAATCAATACCGACGGTTGTTGATGTTATGCGAGGTGTATACGAAATAGTTATTATTTTTACTGCGAAATACTGCAAAATACGATACAAATTACACAAGTTTTATTTATTTATTTATGGAATATACCTAAACCTTGCTACAACACTTATAGGCAGTGTACCTAATCGTAGAGTAGTGTAGTTTTTAGTAAATCTGGTTCGTTCCACAAGTAGATGGCTTATTGCGTACACTATATTTTTAAACAATTATATTTGTGTATATATATATATAAATATATATATATTAGTAATATAGTAGTATTATTATTATAAAAAGGGGGTTTTACCGTTTAATGACCGGTTTATCGATTTTATATAAAGCGTAAAGATAAATGACGATAAAATAAATGACAGAATTTAAATTGCGATAAATTAAATTGCAGTAATTAAAATGACAGTAAATAAAGGTACGATGAAATATGAAATAAAAGTATTATGCTTATTTAAACTTCCGTAATCATGATGTTTGATGTTTTGATTTTAATTAATTGTTACCCGGGTTAATTGTCCTTTGTCCTGGTTTATTTGATACCTATCTGGTTTTTGTCCATAATAGTTAATCGGTCATAATTATAAAATGCTCGTCAAATTAACCTTATTCCCGAAGTCAAATATTCCAACTAATTAGGGATTCGAACTGTAACAAGGTTTTAATACTTTGTTAATAATTACACCAGGTTATCGACTGCGTGTAATCCAAGGTTTTAATACTTTGTTAACAATTACACCAATTATCCTTGTATGTAATCCACCCCTGATTTAATGAGATATGAATATTAATTTACCCACTTGATCAGAATGAATAATCAATTACCCAACCCGAATAATTAATTAAATGATCGTAAAAGATGCCGTATAAACGTCACTAAATAGAACATACATAATCATTTTAATAATTATTAGATTAACTAATTTGAAGATAGGTTCGATAGATTCTAATTAGTTGTATTCGATTAGACAATACCCCCTATCTATTAATAGTCAATAGTCCAATGTCCACAAGTGTCGGTCTTTTGTCCAAACCTTAATTATGGTACAAAATCTAATAACCCCGTCTTAATATTTAGTCTAACATCACGATTACTTTGGCTCAAATAAGCATAATAATAACTTAGTTACAAGACATTAATTTAAAAAGGAAGAACATAGCTTACAGTGGTGATTAATCGCGTAGCGTTACACGGACAGAGTTCAGACTTACAAAACCTTAAAACATTTCTTACAATAACCCAATTATTATTAAACTTAAATTAAACTTTAAATTATATATATATATATATATATATATATATATATATATATATATATATATATATATATATATATTTCTTACAGAGAAAGGAAGAGAAAAAGATATACATTACTCGTCCAATTCGCTGCCTTTTATAGATGTGAGCTGAGTTTGGGAGCCATGCGATCGCATGGGTTCCCTTTGTTATTTCCATACGATCGCATGGATAGGCTGGCCAGCATACATCCTTCAATTAAACGTGGGCTGCTTGATTTATTTAATATATAATATAATATATATAATTTTATATAATTATATATATATTATATTATATTCTTGTGCATAGTTGACTTGTAATTTTAGGTCCGTTGTGTTGCGCGTTGATAGTTGGCTCAGGTCCCGGTTCCGGATTTTCGAACGTCCTTTCGTACGCGGAGATATCTTGTACTTTGCATTCCGCGACTCGTACTCTTGTCATTTTTAGACGTTTCTTATCAATAAATGGAACCACTTGAATTATATCTTGTTCATTTGAGCTTTTTGGTCATTTGCGTCTTCAAATCGTCGTTTTCTTCTTTTGTCTTCGCACTTATTTATTTAAACGAATATTACATAAAAATAAAACAATTGCAACTAAAAGCTTTACATATTGGAAGGATATTGTGCATAAATATATGTTCATTTGAAGCACTATCAAATATCCCCACACTTGAACGTTGCTTGTCCTCAAGCAATACAGAACTTGAAATTAAATCACACTTCACTCGAATCACTTTTTTTTCTCACACTTTATACATCAGTGATTTTGATACAGCGGTATACACAATGATAGTAACGATGTGGTTTACAGTCCCACATGACTATGAAAATTTAGATCCTTTAAGAAAATTGGATCTTTATGAAAACATTTGATCATTTGAAAATTCATTCTAGCTTTTACCCTAGATAAGTTTTCCGGAATAACCCTTCACCGGTGTTTGCAAATTATTTTTGTGGGTTTTGTGGGTTTCAGTTTTGAAAATTTTACCTCAAAAACTTGTGGTTTTGTGTCACCCACTTGCTAATCCTTGTATTAGGAAAGCACACGTCCAGTATACTTGCTCCGTATATTTTCTTTCGGTAAACTACCATCCGGTTGTAAAGGAAAGCGATGAACAAGCAACTGTTAAGGCAATTTCTAATGACATGCATTTGTTCATGGTCCACA
This sequence comes from Rutidosis leptorrhynchoides, assembly GCF_046630445.1. NCBI lineage: Eukaryota > Viridiplantae > Streptophyta > Magnoliopsida > Asterales > Asteraceae > Rutidosis > Rutidosis leptorrhynchoides. The sequence goes on from NC_092333.1 coordinate 147,272,663, forward strand.
ACTTGTCGAATGCAATTACTATCCTTTGTAGGATCAATAGTAAAGATCACCCTATAATTTTTCGGTCTGGCACAAGGTCTTGTCTTCGACCATGCTATGCAACCACTGTTCTTACGGTTGACACCCAATTTGGTTCAGGTGACCTAATGAATTCTGATGAATTCTCAGGATTTTATGTTCAATGGTAATGAACGCATTGAAAATAGGTTTTCAGAAAACAAATCGGTTTGTAATTTGATCAAAATATTTTTTCGTTTAAGCTCGAGTTTAGATATCATTGAATTCCATGAGTTTGTAATTCTCAATCTTTAAGGTCAATCTCTAGGATTGAGTAATATCAGGCTTAAATGCTGATTTTTAATCTTTAAGGAGATTATCCTTTCTGGGGGTCTGATTCATTAGTCTTATCAAGCTAATTTGCACGGTGCCCTCCTCATTTTACGAGACAGATCCTCTCATGGTTAGGATAAGTCTGACCACTTGGGGACCCTGTTTGATGATGAGGTCCGTGGATTTTCTGCTAATTTTAGAGATGACTTTTCTAGATTTTTCGTCAACCTACAGCTGGTCTGGACGACAACTTCCTAACCTAAATCAAGAAGCGCGTGTCTTTTTTGGAAGACTTTACTTCCTTTTAATGATGGAATTGATTCATCGTGCAGATCCATCTTTCTTTCAAATATATTAAAGTAAATTAGGTAAAACTGATTAAAATCGTCCAAAACAAAAGTACCTGTAATAATCTTGTACAAACATATGTGATATGTGTTTTAAATAACTTAGTAAATTCTTCCCACACTTAGCTTTTATTTATTTTTTTCTTTGCATTTTTATTCTCCTCTATTCCATTTTAAATGAATTCAAGCGTTTTGGGTTGTTTCTCAATTTATGTTCTCTCCGAGGTAACAATAATTTCGGTATTATCACCTAGTTTTATCGTTCATAAATATGTATAAACATGATTTTGAATTCATTTAATTGAAAATTTTTCAAATTTTCACAAAATTTGGCAATTAAACCAAGTGTAAACCCGAGAGAATTTATAACCCTTCCCCACACTTGAGATCATGCAATGCCCTCATTTGCATGAAATCAGACTATAATTATAAATTCATGAGGGTGATTAGTGTAGAAAAATGATTAAAAATACCGAGTTTGCAAACATATTATTTTATATCACATTTGATATTTTGCGTCTTGTCGTAAAAATTAGTAGCTTTTGCTGAACTTTAATGTCATTCTTTGAAAGTGCGCTGTTTTACCCTGTTTTGTACATAAGATAAACTACAAACATATAATATATATATATATATATATATATATATATATATATATATATATATATATATATATATATATATATATATATATATATATATATATATATTTTATAAAACCAAACCTTTATTTATTAAAACAATTTAAATGAATAATTTTTTAAAATTTTGTTTCCTTTTACTTTAGGTAGTTTCGGTATGTTTACCTAGTCCGTCCCTCGACAAAATTTAAAATTTGTCATTTTTAAAGCGATTGTTTTAAAAGCAAAGATTTTTGGGTTTTTTAATTTTTTTTTTTTTATACTTTAGATCAATAATTTAAAAATAATGATAACAAAATTTTTCGCCCCGCCCTCGGGTAAAGCAATTTCGGTTTCATGACCTAGTCTTCAACTTACGATGAATTTTAGAAATCATTTTTTAAACTTAATGAAATAAAGTAAATTTTGTTTTTAAATTCACACAAAACTTAAATTTAAAAATGCATATTAATTTTATTCAAAACCTACAAAACAAAAATAATTCAGAATGGGGGAAGAAAACTAGTTCTTTAGTGTCTGCTAGTGGAAAAGACCAATCGGATTCCATTCTCTGAACTACACGAGAACAGAACAACTAACTCTAGACAGCATTTTCTTTTTAGAACATCTGAATCTCCCCATACTTAGGTAGCTGTGGTGTCAAAATTGTGATTAACTTCATTGTCAATTTCTCTTGGACCATAATCAACTTTCATATCTGTGACTTTTGCTTTAAGCCATTGGTCGGATTCCTGTGTAATTTCCACAAATTCAACTAGTTTCGCCTTTTATTTAGGCGATAGATTAGATACTAACCGGTTACATAACTTAAAGTTCCCCTTGGTTCTAGCATCGCGAATCCGTTTAATAAGTTTCTTCATTGAACTATTAATAACGGAGTCATTTAATTTCGTATCAACAACGGGGTTCTTTGTTATCAGGTCATCATTAGGTTTTACTTCATTTTCCCCACACTTAGGCGTTTTATTATTGTTAAGCACTACCGTTGAAGTTGGTAAAACAATGTGGTTCTTACCAATCATTTTTGCTGGTTCAACGGTTTTGGTTGGTGGAGATTTAGTCTTTCGAATCACAAAGGTGACCGATTTGTCACCATCACTAAGTGTCATTCTACCTTTTCTTACATCAAATAACGCCCCGGTGGACGCTAAGAATGGTCGACCTAAAATTAGAGGAATGCTTGGGTCCTCTTCTATGTCAATGACAATAAATTCGACTAGAAAGGTTAAATTACCTACTTGAATGGGTAGATTATCAGCAATTCCAACTGGGTGCCTAATGGTTTGATCAAAGAGTCGGACACTCATTTCTGTTGGACTTAACTCACCTACTCCTAATCTCTTATATAATGAAAGAGGCATAACACTCACAATCGCACCTAAATCTGCTAGTGCATCATACATGACACAATCACTAAGTAGACAAGGAACAATAAATTCACCCGGATCACCCACCCTGGGTGGAACTTTTGGTGGAACTGTCTTCACCGGGTTTATCTTTACGATTTTTGTTTCTTGTACTTTCTTATTCTTCTTCTTCTTTCCAGAGGTATCACAAACTTTATTACCTATTACTTGCTCATACTCAACTCCTTTTCTTGGAAACAGGATGGGTGGTCTGTATGGTGCCACCACTGGCTTTACATACTCGGGTGGTGGTGGTGTTGTAACTTCTTCATTGTTACTCACATCAAAAACCTTCCCATCTTCTGATGATGGTTTTTCAGAATTTGTTGACACCATGTTAACATTCTCACTCCGAGGATTTACTTCAGTATTACTCGGTAGCTTTCCTTATTCCCTCTCACTCATCATGCTAGTAAGAGTACCTACATGTTTTTCTAGATTCAAAATGGAAGCTTGTTGAGTTCTTAATGACTGATCAAACCTCTCATTGGTTTGGGTTTGAGATTTAATAAATTGTGTTTGAGATTCCATTAGCTTTGCCATCATTTCTTTCAAATTTGGCTTTTTCTCTTCGGTTTGTTGTGGTGGTTTATACAAGCCAGGTCTTTATTGATTGAAAGTGTTGTTTTGAGTTGGTTGGTTATTCGGACCTTGTTGGTTGTATGAGTTATTGTTGGGTCCATTTGGATTGTAAAGAATGTTTTGATTTCGATTGAAGTTTGGCCTTAGCGGTTGATAATTATTTTGATAATTATTTCCTGGCCTTTGGTTCATGTAGGAAATATTCTCACGTTGTTCCATCGTTTGTTCAATGTGACAATCTTTTATTAAGTGTGGTCCACCGCATTGCTCACAACTGATTCGTATTGCGTGAATATCTTTAGTCATCTTTTCCATTCGTCTCTCGAAAGCATCTATTTTTGCGAAAATGGAATCAAAGTCATGGCTAGAATCGGCTCTAGCCACTTTAGATGAACAAAAGATATCTTTTTCCTGATGCCACTCATGTGAGTAGGAGGCAGTGTTATCAATAATTTTGTGAGCTTCGGCTGCGGTTTTCTTCATAATGGAACCACCAGCTGCTATGTCGATGTCTTTTCGTGTAGTAATATCGACACCTTGGTAGAATATTTGTACTATTTGATGAGTATCTAAACCGTGTTGAGGACATCGTCTCAACAATTTTTCGAATCTTGTCCACGCCTCATATAGAGTTTCATTTGGCTTTTGCGTGAACGTAACAATTTCTCCTTGAAGTCTCACAGCTTTAGATGCCGGAAATAATTTTTTAAGAAAATTTTCAACTAAGACATCCCATGTGTCAATCGCCCCTTCAGGTAACGATTCTAATCAATCTTTGGCTTCTCTCTTTAAAGTCCAGGGAAACAACATGAGATAGATCTGTTCATCCTCAACTTCTCTGATTTTGAATATAGTACAGATCCTATTAAAGGTTCGAAGATGTTCGTTTGGATCTTCTTTTGACATACCACTATATTGGCATTGATTAGTTACCATGTGTAGGATTTGTCCTTTGATTTCATAATCTGGCGCATTAATGTCTGGCTTAATAATGGCGTGTCCTTGGCCAGTGCGTGTGGCTCTTATTCGATCTTCCATACTTAGAGGTTCCGTTACTTCCATAATTGAGTTTGTTAAATCTGAATCACTAGAGGATTCTGATTTAATGGTTTCTTCCTCGACAATCTCTGGTTGAATGATTTGTGGTTCAGGAGGAATGATTAGTGGTTCAGGATCTCTGAATTATCCTTGAATATCCTCCGGGTTCTCAATTGTGAGGTCGGGTTCAAAAAATGGATTATCGAAAATTTGAATTTAAGTACTTGGTCGACTAGATGATGAATCTAAAGAAAAATCAACAGCTGCAATATTGGCTAGATGTCTTAATCGAGTTACAGGTGGTGAACGTTTTGCTCGGTGCATTCACTGAATATCCTATTAGTTATAAAAGATAAAAATTATATAAGTTATCAAATTAATAGACTTTTCTGATTTTGCCCACGTTTCGAATAGCCAATAGATGCAGCAGGTAGCCAGGACCCTTTAAATCGAAAGCCCACAACTCGCCACTAACAAATCCAACTATTACTACGAACCAGAAAATTTTGGATGTCTATCAATTTAACCACTTAAAATAATTTTTCGTCGAAGTTTAAAGAAGATAAAGAAAATTCTATGTCCTAAAAACTAGAGCGTCGAGAAATAAGAAAGAAAAAGTGTGCGTCGAAAAACGTCAAAAAATAAAAAGTCGAAAAACAATAATAAGAAAGTAGAGCGTCGGAACTTAAAAGTCTAAAAACTAAATATAAAAAGTTGCGCCTAAAGGTATTAAAGCTTAAAAGGAAATCTATATCCAAATAGGCAATAACTTAAAAGGCACTAAAATATATAAACGGCGTCGCAAAATTCTAAAGCGCCTAAATCTTAATCTAAAGAAAAAGCACTTAAGGGATTTTACGGCAAAGCTTAAAAACTAGAAATATAAAAATAACTACGGCAAAAACTAAACTTAAAACTAATTACGAATGATAAATATACAAATTACGAATTAAATGTTTAAAATATACAATTTATAAAAAGAAACAAAAAAATGAAAAAATTACTTATTTTTATAAAAATATTATTTTTATATTATTATTTTATAAAAGTATTAACTTAATAAAACTAATTAAAACTAAAAATAAAACTAAATTACTAATTAATATTTTAATTAAACCCTAAAAATTAAATAATAATAATAAATTTAAAACCCTAGCTGCGTAATAAATGCCTCTGATTTGGCCTGTCAAAACAGCTCATGCGATCGCATGAGTTTAAACCTTCAGGATCATGCGGTCGCATGGCCCAATATATTAGAAACAATTCAGAAGCCCAATTTGCTTCGGCCCATTTTAATTATATATATATATATATATATATATATATATATATATATATTCTGATTTTAATTTTAATTTTTACAAAATAATAAAAACAAACTTATATTAAAAAACTAAAAATAAAATAAAAATACTTTTTAATTTTATATATTTTAAATGAAATCTTAAAAATATTTATATTTATATATATATTTATTATTATTATTTTTAACACTTATTATAAATACAAAATATTTTTATGAAATAAGAAATAATATATTTTTACAAAAATATAGTTTTACTAAAATATAGCATAAAAATATAGCTTTTCGCCGAGTTCCCCGGCAGCGGCGCCAAAAACTTGATGTTATGCGAGGTGTATACGAAATAGTTATTATTTTTACTGCGAAATACTACAAAATACGATACAAATTACACAAGTTTTATTTATTTATTTATGGAATATGCCTAAACCTTGCTACAACACTTATAGGCAGTGTACCTAATCGTAGAGTAGTGTAGTTTTTAGTAAATCCGGTTCGTTCCACGGGGAGACGGCTTATTGCGTACACTATATTTTTAAACAATTATATTTGTATAAATATATATATATATATATATATATATATATATATATATATATATATATATATATATATATATATATATATATCAGTAATATAGTAGTATTATTATTATTATTATAAAAAGGGTGTTTTACCGTTTAATGACCGGTTTGTCGATTCTATATAAAGCGTAAAGATAAATGACGATAAAATAAATGACAGAATTTAAATTGCGATAAAGTAAATTGCAGTAATTAAAATGACAGTAAATAAAGGTACGATGAAATATAAAATAAAAGTATTATGCTTATTTAAACTTCCGTAATCATGATGTTTGACGGTTTGATTTTAATTAATTGTTACCCGGGTTAATTGTCCTTTGTCCTGGTTTATTTGATACCTATCTAGTTTTTGTCCATAATAGTCCATCGGTCATAATTATAAAATGCTCGTTAAATTAACCTTATTTCCGAAGTCAAATATTCCAACTAATTAGGGATTCGAACTGTAACAAGGTTTTAATACTTTGTTAATAATTACACCAGGTTATCGACTGCGTGTAATCCAAGGTTTTAATACTTTGTTAACAATTACACCAATTATCTTTGTATGTAATCCACCCCTGTTTTAATGAGATATGAATATTAATTTACCCACTTGATCAGAATGAATAATCAATTACCTAACCCGAATAATTAATTAAATGATCGTAAAAGATGTCGTATAAACGTCACTAAATAGAACATACATAATCATTTTAATAATTATTAGATTAACTAATTTGAAGATAGGTTCGACAGATTCTAATGAGTTGTCATTCGATTAGACAATACCCCCTATCTATTAATAGTCAATAGTCCAATGTCCACAAGTGACGGTCTTTTGTCCAAACCTTAATTATGGTACAAAATCTAATAACCCCGTCTTAATATTTAGTCTAACATCACGATTACTTTGGCTCAAATAAGCATAATAATAACTTAGTTACAAGACATTAATTTAAAAAGGAAGAACATAGCTTACAGTGGTGATTAATCACGTAGCGTTACACGGACAAAGTTCAGACTTACAAAACCTTAAAACATTTCTTACAATAACCCAATTATTATTAAACTTAAATTAAACTTTAAATTATATATATATATATATATATATATATATATATATATATATATATATATATATATATATATATACATATATATATTTCTTACAGAGAAAGGAAGAGAAAAAGATATATATTACTCGTCCAATTCGCTGCCTTTTATAGATGTGAGCTGAGTTTGGGAGCCATGCGATCGCATGGGTTCCCTTTGTTATTTCCATGCGATCACATAGACAGGTTGGCCAGCATACATCCTTCAATTAAACGTGGGCTGCTTGATTTATTTAATATATAATATAATATATATAATTTTATATAATTATATATATATTATATTATATTCTTGTGCATAGTTGACTTGTAATTTTAGGTCCGTTACGTTGCGCGTTGATAGTTGACTCAGGTCCCGGTTCCGGATTTTCGAACGTCCTTTCGTATGCGGAGATATCTTGTACTTTGCATTCTGCGACTCGTACTCTTGTCATTTTTAGACGTTTCTTATCAATAAATGGAACCACTTGAATTATATCTTGTTCATTTGAGCTTTTTGGTCATTTGCGTCTTCAAATTGTCGTTTTCTTCTTTTGTCTTCGCACTTATTTATTTAAACGAATATTACATAAAAATAGAACAATTGCAACTAAAAGTTTTACATAATGGAAGGATATTGTGCCTAAATATATGTTCATTTGGAGCACTATCAGTTGCTAAAATAAAAACCTTATACATAAAAGGATCATAGATAGATAGATATTACTTTTTAGTTTCATAACCTTCTAATTAAATGTAACATTATTGATAAATATTATTGTGTTATATTTTTGAACCTCTTTGATTCTTGGGCTTTGTAGGAGTGTACACTGTAAGACCCTAATCTTCATTGTACAGCAGAGTATATAGAGTACATAAAGTGTGGGAATGATTGTGCAGTTAAACAGAAGTCAGAGAGCGATCTGAGCTTAGTGTGCGCCGCGCACACCAAAGGGAGCGCGCCGCGCACTCCCTACTGTAGCCATGTTTTTGCTCTTTTATTCAGATATTTTGATGGACATTTTGGTAATTGCATTTGTGGACGAGTTAAAGGCCAGTTGGTCAGTTTGTGGAGTATCATTAACTCCATTATCAACAACCTTATCCTCTTCACTTAAATTTTAGAGAGAGAGTGTGATTATTGAGTGAGAAAGCTTAAATACAAGAGGAAGAAGTTGTTCTCGGACCAAAGTGCGGGTATTAAAGTTGTTCATCTCATCTCTAGCTTCGTTTTGGTTATAGTGGTACGTTCTAACTTTAATTTCCTTACCTTAATTTTGTGTAAGGGTTAGGGTTTGGGTACATGAAGAACATAAAACCATATTTGGTGATTTTGGGTGTTCTTGGGTAAGGTGGAGTCATGAAGACTCAGTTGTAACTAACCTAGGGTTTCAAAGTGTTAATTAATGTTTATGAGTCCTAATTGGTTAGATAATCACTAGCACACCTAGTTAATTAGTAAATGGGTGTTAGATGGGTTAGTGGATGACCCGAAATGGGTGTGTTGACTTTACATTAGTCTAAGGGCTAATGATTGACCTAATTGAGAAATATGGGTATGAAATACCCAAATTGTGTAATAGTTAGTGTTGTTGGACCTTAATCACTAGCTTTTAAGTGATTAATGATGGTCTTGACCCTTAAGGGCGGTTTTGGTGAAAATGGGTCATTTAATGCATTTAAGTCATTAAATGCACAAGAGTGAAGTGTTGGTATTTAGTCCAACAAGTTTGTTTGTTGATCGAGTACTTATTATACTAGGTACCTTGCTTTGAAGCTTGTGGAGGTATAAATCGTCACCAAATCGTTAAGGTGAGTGGAATGATTATATGCATATGTATGTAATGTATTTGTTTGTATGCTATGGTATGAACCAAAGAGCCGGTAGTGCCATAGTATGTGCGAGCGTGCTATGATGTGAACCAAAGAGCCGGTAGCGTCATAGTACGTGTGTTATAGTGTGAACCAAAGAGCCGGTAGCGCTATAGCACGATTTGTTAGTGTGTGAACCAAAGAGCCGGTAGCACCTTAGCGTTGTTAGAGTGTGAACCAAAGAGCCGGTAGCACTCTAGCGTGAGTATGACTCGAGTTGTGATGTGAACCAAAGAGGAGGTAGCATCATGACAAATGCGTATGGTGTGAACCAAAGAGCCGGTAGCACCATGACGCGAGAATGGTTAACCATGGTTGTGTATTTTGTTTTTAGCATATTATATTATGTCGATTATATGTTATTGATTTCGCTAGTAGCGGTTTGTTGGAGATTATTAGCTTTGTACTTGAGATGGTATGCTAATTGTATTGCTAGCGTGTATGTGGTATATGTGTAAGCGATTGCAAGTAGGTATATTATATATATGGGTATAATTATTGCATTCACTAAGTTTTGCTTACCCTCTCGTTGTTTATCTTTTTATAGGCTCCGGCGTTGACAAGGGTAAGGGCCTTCGATTGAATTAGAGATCCCGCTTGTTGTTTAGGGGACGCTTTTGGGATGTGATAGCTTTGGAGTTTGACCGAGACTTTGGTAGTTTAACCCCAAACACCATGCTCATAGTGTCGTTTGGAATTTAAACTAGTGCGGTCAAAACTCGAACTTTTGTATGAAACTCGTAAAACGGCCGATGTGGGCCCCGTTTTGTAAAACTCATTTTATTATTGAATCGTGTGAGTTTTAACCATTATAACATATTGTGAAAAGCGTTTCGTCTAAAAATGTCGGGAAGTGGGAGATCTTTAATTGAAAATTGACGAAATCGGACAGAACTGAATGTGGGACTGTGCCCGCCGCGCACCCTGAGGTGTGCGCGTGGCGCACTCCACTGTAAAAAAAAAAAAAAAAAAAATTTATTACACGTGTTCGATTGTATATTGGGGTGGGTTGTTACATACACTTTGCACGCCCCAAAATTCGGCTATGATTAAAAGTATGGACTATAAACCACTAACACCTTCTTCATTGGGACTTCATGCATGGAGAAAAGTATTGTAATTATGATTATTTTTATTATTATGATTACGATTATGATAATGTTTGCGATTATAATTATTAAAATGATGCTTATTGTAGTTATAATTGAAATTAAATGTAACCAATTGTTAGATCGAAGTGCATGCTATTCAAATATAGGTAAACCATTTGGGCATAACTCAACTAGCCACCGAGTTTTCAATAAAGTAGGAGACTCAGGTTCAATTCTTTATAAATTGAATTAATTGGATTCTTGACTAGAGGGAACGCCAATGTACGCAAGTCACTCAATTACAGGTCTCATCGTTCGTAAGGCTCGTCACCCATGGTTTTATTCGCTAGTGGGGACCCAATGTGATTGTTGCTAAGAAAGTTATAAGTAATTTGTGTCGGCTAACTTATGTCTTAAATTCATAAGTTAAGCTTCATTAAATAAACTTAAACTTTTTAAAATTACTTGATAATTTATTCATTAAACTATCTAATTTTTAGTAAAAAGATTCTAATTATTGATTCACATTGTAACTATATTCAATTAGAAAATGTAAGTTGGTATCGTTCATTTAGCGTCAATTTTGACTTTTCTTTGTATTTCGGATTTTTTACGAGTTATATACTTTTCAACGTATTTAAAACCTAAATGAAATAGTGGAGCAACGGTTTGTTATGCCCTTCAATAAACAGCGGCCCCGGGTTCAAGTTATGGTGGCTTCATTATTTTTTTTTTTTTTTTATTTTTATTTTTTTATAAAGTCTGAATTTACCCCTCCTTACAATATTTCAACTTTAGTCCATCAACTCTTCCACACCGTTTAATTTTTCATTTAATCCCTTTCAATATTTTTTTTATCAATATTCCCTCCACCATTTTACAATGTTTTTTTTTTTTTTTTACAATTTTTTTACCTTTCTTTACAAAAGTAATAAAATTATGTCAGTTTTAATTAGTTTAATTGTTAAACAAACGTTGAATTAGGCGTGTTTGATCTGTTAGCCGGTATTAGAACCTAAAAAGCACATTAACATTTAAATTTACATATAAAATTCTCACATGTTCAATACTCCATATATCTTCAAGTATAAGTTGTTGTTTTTATTATGGATCTATGAAACTTTTTTTTTTTTTTTAATTTAAAAAGTACTCTTTGTATATGTCTAAAATTTTGTTTGCTATTGATGTTTTTCTTAATCATTTAACTATTGTTTTCTGGGTTACGTTAAACTCATTAACGTCAAATTATTTCAATGACAAACATATAGTTGCGTACGAAAAAAACTTACGCATACATTTAACAGCAATATCTCTTAAAAAATCTTACATGGTCAACCGCACTTCGACCGCAGCGAAGTACGGTGACCCCAAAACTTGTTATTATTATTCATAAAATTTTTAACTTAGCTAGTGATATTAATGTGTGCCTTAAAGATATAAGTCAGAAGTTATAAAGATAATAATCTCAATCTGTTAATAATTGTCAATTGATGATTAATTAATACTAGTCACAAAAAAGATTAGATAAATGAACTTAAAAACATACAACTTGACCTTAAAATTGTGATAAACATATTCTTGAATATGACGACCAGCATATTGTGAGTGTGTACACTTATTTTAATATATGTTTACACTTTACTTTTACCGTTATTTAACCTGAAAGTTAATGATGGTTGACTGTATTTGTACCCATCCCAACTTAGGTTAATATTTTAATGAAAATATGCATTCAGAATTTCATGGCATATTCATGGATCTATGCGTTTATATCACGTTCTAATGATAAAAGTAGTCATATTTTTATTATTACATTTTGATTAGTAAATTATTTTATTATTTAAATGAAAAAGAAAGAAACTGTGGGGAAAAGTAATGTGGAAAAACTTGTAATGATGGTTTCTTATTGTTTACACATAAAAACAATTTAGAATTGTAGGCCCTTGTCTTTTTTGATATAATTATTTGATAGTTTTGTAACTTAGAATCTTGTTCGGGAGTTTTCTTATGTCCTGAAATTCTTCTTCTGACAAGTATTTTGGATATGATCGAATGAGTGGTTCACGTATGATAAACTCCATGACTTATAAAGAGAAAAAAAAAAGGGAGAAAGAAGAAGAAAAATAATTTCCTTATTGTTTGTACACGTACTTTCCGGCGAATCTAGCCAATGTGCGAGGTTGCAATGCACAGATCACGTTTTGGGTATAATTTGGGTAAGTATGGAGGTTTTCTCCTCTTCGTTGGCGGTGAAGGTAACAAGTACATGGACTGCTTTACGCCACCGAGAGAGATTGAGTATGTACATTGGTAGCATGCTAGAATGATGAGTGAGTTGCATGTGGATGGCCCCTTGTTGGCGGAATGGTTTCTCTATATGTAGAGGCTAAATCTCACTCTTCTATTTTTTTTTTTTTTGTGGTGAAAAAACGGAAAATTTCATTAAAACAAAGAAACTTCAGCAAAAATTGAAGCCCAATAACGTACAACAAAAGTCAACCGAGCTTAAAACAAGAACTAAAAACCAACCAAACTCGCACCTAAACAAAAGATCTAAACAACAAACTAGAAAATATGACTACGATACAAAAAACGAAAAAAACAAAGCCAAACAAACGTAAGACGGACGATTACCAACCATATAAACACCGACCACATTAAGAGTCTTTTATGAATTCACCTAACTTTTCCTTCTCGGCTCCGTGCACCCGGCGCCTTCTTCTTGAACCCCTATTTGGGGGAGCCACATATGATGAGGATGGATTGGCATCTACACTCTCGGACTCGGCAACCATATTGTTCATCATAGTTACAAAGGCGGCGAGTGGTTCATCCGATCCCGAAACATCAACAGAATTAACCAAATCGGTGGGATTCAACAAAGAAGTGTTGCTAGGTTTACCGAACTTGGAAGCAACCGTTTCAAAGTCAACCAGTGCGTCCTTAATAAACTCTTCCCTCGATTCCGAATCTGAATTACACAAACCTTTCCACTTCAAAACAGATGAAGAACCTTTTAACACCGTTGGAGGGATGACCTCATCACTATCAACCTCGAGAACATTATCCAAGTCTACAACCGGGGTACAAATTGGCATGGATCCAACCAACAATTCTCTATAGGGATCTCACTCTTCTATGCTTTTGTGCTTTTCCCATTCATTTTGAAAAGATTCTTGGTCTTTCCATAAATAGGTCTTGTCACTGAAAGAGATGTTGTCCCTTCGTCTAAGTGGAAGTGGCGGTGGCCGACTAATCCATCTCATAGGCGTTGACTTCGGTTGTTCGAGGTTTCGGTGCACCTTGCTCGAGGTCACCGCTCCGTGTATAATCTGTGTTCACATACTTGTGTTCCTATTCGCTTCGTCGTTCATCTTATTACTCAACGGTTATTTGTGACATGAAGGTGGGCTACACAATCACTTATACGTTGTAAAATCATTATTTTCCTTATATAAATACTTATATTTATACCAACACGGCAAACTTAACAAGAAATAAAAAAAAAAAGATAGAAAACAATTATATGTACCATAAATCAAGTCAATTAATGAATAATGATACACTGTATCTCATCAAATCAAACTAACAATAATAAACAAATCATTTTATTTCCCCAAAACAATTATATATTGCAAATATAAGATACACAATCCATAAAATCTCAAGTCTCCCTTCATTTGTCAACACTTTTTTCCCACTCCCTTCCCTACCTCTCAACCACTTCTCTCCCAATCTATCAACCAAACACCACTCTACCACCCTTCACCACCATCATCAACCACCACAAACCGCCATGTCGGTCAAACAATGCCACCACCACGGCGGCGGAAAGAAGAAACTACTTAAAAAAATCGGCATAGTATTCGGGATCTTATGCATCATAGTCTTATTAATCTTTTTCTTAACATGGGCCATTCTCCAACCTAAATCACCAAGATTTGTACTTCAAGATGCCACAATTTACGGCTTCAACGTATCCGCCCCAATCCTACTCTCATCCAATTACCAAGTAACCATATCATCAAGAAACCCTAATAGTAAAATCGGTATTTATTATGATAAACTTGACGTTTTTGCCACTTATCATAACCAACAAATTACTTATTTTACCGTTATCCAACCTGTTTATCAAGGACACAAAGAAGTTAACATTTGGTCACCTTTTGTTTATGGGACTAACGTCCCCATTGCGCCATATAACGGTGCATCGTTATCTCAAGATCAATCTAACGGTGCGATTGCACTTGTGATCAAAATAAATGGACGGGTAAGATTTCGTGTTGGTAGCTTTATTTCAAGAAGGTATCATATACATGTTACATGTCAAGCGTATATTCCGTTTGGAAATAAGAATTCGGGGATCGCGGGTGTCGTTACAGGCGTTAAGTATCAGTTAGCTCAGAAATGCAGCGTTAATGTTTGAACTTTGAAGAAATGATCACGTTAAATCTCTGTTAGTCAATAACGGTGCCGTTAAGTTTTTTTTTTTTTTCTTTCTTTTTCTTATATATTTATGATGCAAGCATACGTGAATGAAGTTGTAACTTTTGCTTGAGACGTAGCAAGAAAGCAAAAAACATTTGCAAAATTACAAAGTTGGACATGTTGTATGATGAATTCATTAATAATTGAATAATAATATATTATATATTTTAAATTATTAAGCTAGGTACACTAGCTTTCAATGATTATTTGTTATATAGTTTCTTCATATACATTAAATGATTTTAGAAGATTCTTATATTCTGTTTTTGTCTATAACAATATTAGGGAGTATAAATCCAAGTAATTAATTATTATTAGTGTATATATAATTCATAAACATAGTGTTTGCATGTGGAAGGATGATGAGGTGTCATTTTCATATTTACGTTATCTTATTGTTTTATATGAGTTGTATTCATTAAGAATATATTGTAATTACTTACTCGTACTATTGACTCAAATATTTTAGTTTCAATGGTGTCAAAACATTAAAAGGGGGTATATTTAATTGTTGTTTGCTTGTAATTTGAATCGAAGGTTTGGCTCATTAGGAGTTTTAAATTTTATAAAGTAAATTAGAGTAGTGGGTGTCCGTATAGTAGTTTATTTCGGTGTTCATTTTCAGTGTCGAAAATAAAAGCCGAAATTGTCTGACAGTGACATGAGTGGATGTGTCTACCGTATTCATTTCAGTGTCCATTTCGGTATTCATTTTCATATTTAATTGTAATTTTTATGTTTTAATACCCTTTTAATTATTAATTATTGATTTTTATTAATTTTAAAAAGACGAACTTTTTATTAATAAATATTTAATTTAAAACTCCATAATAATAAAAACCCTCTTTTGTTTTTTTCTTTTTCCCCTCACGGCCGCCCCTATTTTTATCTCAACTTCATCCTTCACCCTTAATCTTCACTTAAAAATAAACACTAAATAAAAAAAGAAAAAGAGCTCGACCACGATAGTTTTTTTGAAATTGGGTCCCACAATTCACTCACCGCTGACGTCTTTGGCTCGACTTTGATGAACTGACGCTGAAGCAGCGGTGGTGGGGTGTCCAACCGACCGTCACTCGGTTGCGACGCCAAACCGATGGTGTAGACACCGAGTGCTCTTATATGGACCTGTCTTGTGGTTTACATGAATTGAAATTAAGTACACATACTGTCTTTATCTTTTAGAAATTACATTGACACTCCCTCTTGTTTTAATGATATTACATTAGTCGTCTTTATCTTTGAAAATTACTTCAGTCATCCTCGATTTATCTAAAAGTATATGATGATGGTCCCTGATCTACATAAAATGTGCATTGATCATCCCTCCTATAAACGCATATTTTGAATAAGGCACCATCAATGTACACTTTTTTGTAAGTTATGAGCGATCAGTGTAACTTTTAAAAAATATAAAAACAATTGGTGTAATTTGTTAAAACCACATGGACAACTATCATTCACTTTCAAGTCAAGCAGAACGATGAGTGTAATTTTTATAAAATAAAGATTGTGAATATAATTTCATGTAAATCACAAGAAGTATCGATACAATTTATTCTATCTTAAACTCCATATTTATTACAGTATTATTATCATTTTCTTTTTTCTTTTTTTTTCTTTTTTTTTTTTTTTTAGGTTTGGTCCCAGGTGAACATGACATGTGTTTGGGGACCAAAGGGTTGATGAGCAATTTTTCCAACGTACCAAACGGAGTATAATGTTATGTTATGTCCCCATATTTTACCAACTGTTGACCACTTTTACAGTAACTACTCTAAAAAGTAAAAATAGCATTGAAATAATGCAAACTATTTGTATAACTTCTTCAAAACAAATGAAACTAAGTTATTTGAGAATTGAGACTACTACTGATTTTTTAAACCCGAAAGAAAAATACGATCGATTGTTGGCGCAAGCAGATACGCGTATTACATGGGGGCAGGGGGCAGGGGGCGCCCGCCTCCAGTGGATTTTTTTTTTCAGTGTACAAATTTTGGGTTTTTTGACTTTGCTCTCCCGGGGTGGATTTTTTTTTTTGCCCCAAAACCAACATATTTTGCCCCAAAATCTACATATTTTGCCCCAAAATCTACATATTTTGCCCCAAAAACTTTGAATTCTGCCCAAAATTCTCCAACTTTTGCCCCAAAACCTTCAAATTTTGCCAAAAAACCTTCAACTTTTGCTCAAAAACCTTCATAATTTGCCCAAAAACCTCAATTTTTTGCCCCAAAACTCCATATTTTGTCAAAAAAATTGCTACGTTTTTAATTTTTTTTTTTTTGCCTCCTGTTAAAAAAAATCATAGTTCCGCCACTGCCTCTAATTATATAAATAATTATAATTATTATAATTAAATTGTTAATAAACTATATACAAAATACAAATATATAAAATATAAATATAAATACAAATTAAATATATAAAATCTATTGATTGGTTTCAATAGTAGCCCATTATATTATACAGTAATAAGTATTTCGGAATATTATTATATTGCTATCATTATCATTATCATTATCATTATCGTTATCGTTATCGTTATCGTTTTTTGCTATTATTAGGTGTCATATATATTGCATCATGTGCAGCCGTATTTCAATATAGCTTTTATTAATTAAGAAAGAAAAATTACAATTACTATTACTATATATTAGATAAAAATGATAAATAGTAACTAGGAACGTTTTCATCTTTTTTCTTTTTTTCCCTTAAATTTCATTTCACTTACAAAGCCTCTCACTCCCCCACACTTTTTTCAAAAAATCAAATCGACCACCCAAACAAGGAGGTAAAGTGTCAAATAATCATTTTCATAAAAAAATTTAAATAAACTCCACTCAGATATTCAACGGGTCATATCCTCTCGCTCGCAACGAGTTAAATTTTTCCGACACCATCATTAAACTCGAAATAATTTTAGGAACACAATGTCACTAACTATACGCAAAACGGACGCTTTTTAAAAAACGTTAAATGTTTGGGGTACTTTTCATACACGTTGATTTTGCGTTAAATTTTTAAAAGTCCGCAATTTCATAGCGAAACGCGGAGATGCACATATATTGTTAATTTAAAATAACATTTAAATATTTCACGGGTTATACCTTTTAGTTCGACTCGAATTGCGCTTCAACGACATCATCGTTAGCCACGAAATAATTTTAAAAACTAAACGCAATAAAATACATTGAAAACCGAACCCGCGACGTGAAGCGAGGGTTCGAAAACTAGTTGTAACTAAAAACAGACTTAATATGTGCGTGTGTCTACGGTTCTATTGTCACCGGCCCACTCTTTAGACTTTATTGCAGACGGTGTAGATATCTATTGAAGCATTTATACTCTCCACAAATTCTAATAGTAGTTAGAACATTTGTTACAAGCCTCACAACTGGCTTTGCTTGCGCGGAGATCAAGATACAATGCTCACAATCAGAGGCGAAGACAAGGAGATTGTGTGGTGCTCAACCTCCTCCAAGATCTAAATAAAGCTCAAATTTCAGTTGTATTTTTTGTTCAAATAATTATAAGCCTTCTTCAATTACCAAGTCTCAAATGTATTATTATGTCCAAAAAATGTAAATTAGTTGGCCCATTTGTTTAAAATAATATAATTGACAAGCATTGTCACTTTAAAATTATAAATATAATATGTGTTTATCGAGTAAGTCATCCTCATCTCTCAATCCTGGTTGCGCCTCTGCTCACAATGTTTGTTGTGAGGCGTTGTAGATGCAATTTAAAGGGGTTCATCACATTTGTCGTGAGGCGTTGTAGTTTCAAAGAGTTATTCAGGTGAAACTTTTATTTATTTAAAATAATAAAAGAATAAATGATACAGAGAAGCACTAGAGCTATAAGAAAGCCTTATAGCTACAAAAGAACCAACGCAAACAAAGCCTATTACAAGCTAAAATTACGAACACCACAAAATGAAAACATAAATCAAGCTTCCAAGCAATCTTCAACTGCATAACTTGTCTCAATTCCTTGAACGAGACCGATATAAGCTTCAACCGAACAGTAGAATAATTGACTTCAAATAATTTGTCAATCGATCGAACTTTCATCTTGAAAATTGTAACACCCACTGATGTTAAAACCAGTTAAACGGCGTGTCGCACCAATATGTTGTACGTCGCGCAACATTGCTGGACAGTTGGGCTGTTTTGTTACCTTTTGTAAATCGAAGGACCAGTTGTGTAATTATTGTATAAACGGGATATGATCAGAAAGTGGGTATGGAAGCCCCCTTTTGTTCTAAACACTTTGTAATACCCCGTCAGAATCCACTAACAGAATATTAACTCCTGGTCCCACAGTTTAGCGGTCACGCCCTCTATATGAGACGTTTCCAAAAAATATTCGCATTAATTATTAAAACAAAGTCATTTATTAAGGATAATGTAACTGGAAACATTTGACGTCAATGACTTATGTATATGAACCCAAACATCTTAAAAGAAAACTGTTTAAATGCGAATATATGTTATTGAAATGAAAATGATAAACATGCGGGACGCCGTCCAGTTCTAGCAGCAAACAACATATAACTTCAAGTAAAGCGGAAGCACTAGCTCTATGTACCTGAGATGAAACATGCAAAACGTCAACGAAAAACGTTGATTGAATCTACAAGTTTAGTAAATCATTTCTTAAATAAGGCCACAAGATTTTCTTAGAAAACATCATTGGAAAAGTATACATTATCATGAGCACTTGATTATAAAGTTTTAACCTTTGCGTGAGCCGAGCACACGTCTTTAGTTTACCCTATATTGGCGATACACCGATCAAGTGTACGTGTTACAACTACATATGCACCTGTTTAACGTTACGGTGAGGTTTGTCAAACCTAACGGTACCGTCCCTATAAGTCGAGCTTACAAAGTAATTAATATAATCAAGCTAAGGGATTTTTGATCTGAACTCATATGTATATTCTTAGTAAGTTACTTGTGCCAAACACGTAAATCATTTGTAAAAAGCATGCATCTCATCCCTGTAAAAACATAGTAGGGACTGTAGACTCACCTTAGCAAAAGCACTCGTAAAGATCTTAGCAAATCGTACTGTTGTCGAAACTCTCGACTGAACAACGCAACCTAATCAAGTAAATCATCTTAAGTATACACTAATAGGTCAAACTTCGTCAACCCATAGTGTACGCAAAGTCCTAGTGCTCAGACTGACTCAACGAATAAGTAAAAGTCAACTAATCCAAGCAAGTCAACCAAAGTCAAACCAAAAGTCAACTCGGTCAAAGTGGTCAACCAAAGTCAAACATCTCAGTAGGTCATGCAAACATGTCAATAAGTCAAACATAGGTCGTATAACATGTTAACGCTCGTAGTTTAGCAAATCGCATTTTCCACACCTTAGAGTAATCCTTCGAAAATCATACGTCATAAAGAAATGCACTCATAGTACATAACACATAATTCATAAAATTATGACCAACTCCAGATCATAACTAGACTTAAAATCGATTCCAAAAGGTCCGGCCAAAGCCTCATACGATAATTTAAAGTCAGAAGTCAGAAGGGATCAAGTCTGAGTTCATTACAGAAATTTCTGCTCGCGCGTCAGTTTTTAAACATTTTTCAAAAAATATAGAAAATAGATTTTAACGAACGGCCAATTGGTGTCATCTCAAGACATCTCAAGAGATCTCCAAATTTAAGTGATAAAATAATCAGAAGCATTGCTTTAGCCAATTCGTACAGATTTGCAAAACATTACAGACTCATCAGTTTTTGACTATCAATCGGACATATCATTTAGACGAGCATTTATCTCATGGAAAATCACGTTCTCGCAAGTTCACATACAAATGAAACATGTCAAGTAACATATAAAATAGCATATTCCAGAAGATCAAAGTCTAAATCAATTCCTAGTTCATTCTAGAAATTTTTACTTGAACTTAAAAACTGATTCAGCATACTTTACAAATCAAATATTCGTTTTATCATATCGGGAGCATTATATAACCTTTCGACGCAAATCTTTAGTCCAAATTGCATAAATTTTCACAAAGAATACGTTAGTACACTTTATATAAGCTAAAACACATAGCATGCAACTCAGAAAATTCGGATTTCATGCAAACCCTAACGTAAACTTTGATTACGCATATCTCGAGCATACGATAACGAAATCACGCAAAATCGGAGTCTAAAATTAATAACTTTTCAATATCTTTCTAATTAAACATATTACAAAGTCAGATCTCATATCAATTTAATCAGATCATCAATAAACAAATTCATTTTTCAATCAAACAACGTTAATTACGCAATCAATCAACAATTAACAACACTAGACATCATTAATTGAGCACTAGACTCTAATACACTATGTAATTGATCAAAAAACTGATTTAATAAGGTTAGGGTTACTAGTTATACCTCAAATGATCAATCAAACAACAATACTAGACGTAGAACGATGCGTAGAACAACTTTGATGCACAAGGTTTCTTCAAATTTTGAGTTGATGATGGAGTTATGGTGGTGGTGATGGCCGACGGTCACAAGAGGGAAGGGGGGGAAGAAAAATCAACCAAAAAAAAACAAGAATGAGGGTTTGTGGGATTTTCTTGTTATTTAAATGTTGGGTTAGGGCCTAATTACAAGTCCACAAGCACACTAGGAGCACAAGTCACAAATTCTAAGGGGCTAAGGGGGGTGGTCGACCGAATGGCCCACCTAGGGGTGTTCTGGGCTCGGTTTTGCTAAGTTACTCATAAGCGCATGGTCCGTTTCGTTGCCGTTAATCGTACCGGGTCTCCGGAACATTAACTAGTCGTTGAAACGCAATCACTGAGTTTAGTTCATTAAATAAATAATAAATTAAAAATAATTTTCTTAAAGTCAATAATTATCGAATATAATTATTATGTCGTTTTTCTGAGTTCCGTAAACTGAAAAGCTTTCTAGACGATAAACTTAATCGTAACGTTTCTAGTTATTTCGCTAACCAAAATAAGTTCGTAAATTAATATAACATATTAATTCAAACATTCCTCTAATAAGTACGTATTTAATTCTATTAAATACACAAATCTAAGCAATCAATGTTAAATACTTAACGGACAATTAACGATAGTAAACGGAAAAAGTCGGGTTGTTACATTACCCACATGTTATGAAAAATTTCGTCCCAAAATTTTAGTGGTCATCCGCCGTAGTCGTCTTCTCGGGAAACAGTTGCGGATATTTAAGTCTCATCTGATCTTCACGCTCCCACGTGAATTCTGGTCCTCTTCGGGCATTCCATCTAACCTTTACCAGTAGAATTCTGCTTTGCTTTAGTTGCTTAATCTCGCGATCCATAATCTCAGCAGGCTCTTCAATGAAATTAAGCTTAGGATCTACTTGCACTTCATCTAATGGAATTACCAAACTTTCATCTGATAAACATTTCTTCAAATTGGAAACATGAAAAGTATCGTGAATCTCGCTAAGTTCCTGCGGTAGTTTCAATCTATACGCTACCGGTCCAATTCTTTTGGTAATCTTAAACGGTCCAATATACCTCGGACTTAACTTTCCTCTCTTTCCAAAGCGCACTACACCCTTCCAGGGTGACACTTTAAGCATAACCTTATCTCCAACCTGAAATTCCAAATCTTTCCTTTTAAGATCTGCAAAGCTCTTTTGACGATCTCGTGCTATTTTCATTCTTTCTCGAATCTGCACGATTTTCTTAGTCGTTTCATGTACAATCTCAGGGCCAGTTAACTGACTATCTTCTAACTCAGTCCAACATAAAGGTGATCTGCACTTTCTGCCATACAGTGCTTCAAAAGGCGCTGCCTTTATACTTGCGTGATAACTATTGTTGTAGGAACACTCTACTAACGGTAGATGTCTATCCCATCCAATTCCAAAATCAATCACACATGCTCTTAACATGTCTTCTAGTGTCTGAATCGTCCTCTCACTTTGCCCATCAATCTGCGGATGGTAGGCTGTACTCATGTCTAAACGAGTTCCCATGGCATCTTGCAAAGCTTGCCAAAATCTATATGTAAATCTACTATCTCTTTCGGAAATAATGGATAGCGGTACTCCATGTCGTGAAACTACTTCCTTTACGTAAATCTGTGCCAACCTCTCCATCTTATCCGTTTCCTTAATCGGTAGAAAATGAGCAGACTTCGTAAGACGATCAACGATAACCCAAATCGTATCATAACCTCCTACCGTTTTAGGCAACTTACTGATAAAATCCATTGTAATATTCTCCCACTTCCATAGGGGAATTTCTGGTTGTGTCAACAAACCTGACGGTTTCTGATGCTCTGCCTTAACTTTAGCACAAGCCAAGCACTTACCAACATAAGTAGCGATTTCGGCTTTCATATTAGGCCACCAATACAGTGCGTTAAGATCTTGGTACATCTTGTCGGATCCAGGGTGAATAGAATATCTTGTATTGTATGCCTCTTCTAGCACTAGTTCCCTTAATCTGCCAAACTTCGGTACCCATATCCTGTCGATAAAATACCGGGTTCCATCGTCTCGAGTAACAAACTTCTTATCAATTTCTCGAAGTGATTCAGTAGCAACGTTCTCTTCTTTCAGCGCCTCTAGTTGTGCGTCACGTATCTGAGAAGTAAGGTTCCTTCGAATAGTCAAGATCAATGCTCTAACTCGAATAGGCTTAACTCTCTCCTTCCTACTCAAAGCATCTGCCACTACATTAGCCTTACCGGGATGATAGCTAATGTCTCAATCGTAATCGTTCAACAATTCAATCCAACATCTCTGTCTCATATTAAGCTGTTTCTGATCGAAAATATGCTGCAGACTCTTGTGATCAGTGAATACAGTGAACTTAGTACCATACAGATAATGTCTCCACATTTTCAATGCAAAAACTACAGCACCAAGTTCTAGATCATGAGTCGTATAGTTCAACTCATGTATCTTCAATTGTCGGGATGCATAAGCAATCACTTTCGTACGTTGCATCAACACGCAACTAAAACCTTGTCGTGAAGCATCACAGTAGACTACGAAATCCTCAGTTCCTTCGGGCAAATACAAAATCAGCGCAGTCGTTAACTTCTCTTTTAACAACTGAAATGCAGCTTCATGCAACTCTGTCCATTCATACTTCTTACCCTTGTGAGTCAATGCTGTTAATGGTCGGGCAATAGTAGAAAATCCCTCAATGAATCTTCTATAGTAACTAGCAAGTCCTAAAAATTGTCGTATCTGCGTTGGCGACTTAGGAGTCTCCCATTTCTTTACTGTCTCTATCTTCGCAGGATCAACTTGAATACCATTGACTCCTACGATATGACCCAAAAATTGCACTTCTCGTAACCAAAAGTCACATTTCAAAAATTTCGCGTACAACTGCTCCTTCCCGAGCATCTCTAGTAACAAACAGAGATGTTGCTCATGTTCTTTCTCATTTTTAGAGTATACCAATATATCATTGATAAACACTATAACAAACTTGTCTAGATATGGCTTACACACACGGTTTATGAGATCCATGAACACAGCCGGTGCGTTCGTCAATCCAAACGGCATTACGGTAAATTCATGATGACCATAGCGTATCCTGAACGCTGTCTTTGGTATATCTGCTTCCTTCACTCTCATCTGATGATAACCCGACCTTAGATCGATCTTAGAATAACAGGCCGATCCTTGCAATTGATCAAACAAGTCATCAATCCTCGGTAACGGATACCTATTCTTGATAGTCAACTTATTTAACTCCCTATAATCAATACAGAGTCTCATAGATCCATCGTTCTTCTTCACAAACAATACTGGAGCTCCCCATGGTGACGAGCTCGGTCGAATGAATCCTTTATCTAAAAGTCCTTGCAGTTGACTAGATAACTCTTGTAATTCGGGTGGTACAAGTCTATACGGTGCACGTGCTACTGGCGCCGCTCCAGGAACTAAATCAATCTGGAACTCTACATCTCTAGGCGGAGGTAATCCGGGTAACTCATCTGGAAAAACATCGGGAAATTCTCTAACAATGGGCACATCTTCGAGTTTCTTGCCTTCGGATTTAATTTTGCTCACGTGAACCAGCATAGCAAGACAACCCTTTCTCATGTGTTTCTGCACCTTGAAACAGTTAATGAAATGTAACGGCGTATTGCTTTGCTCTCCATACACCATTAGAGGCTCACCTTTAGTAACAGGAATGCGTATCGCTTTCTGATGAAAAACAATGTCAACTCTATTCTCGGCTAACCAGTCCATTCCAACCACAAGGTCGAAACTTCCTAGCTTAATCGGTATCACATCTATCTTAAACGACATCCCAGCCAAAGTCAAAGTACAATCACGGTAAACCTTATCATCACTCATTAGATTACCATTACCTAGCTCTATAGAATATAAGTTTTCTAATGACGATACAACATTCTTAAGATTATGGCAAAAATATCTAGACACAAAGCTTCTATCAGCTCCGGAATCGAAAAGTACATAAACATGTTGATTATCGAGAAGATACGTACCCGTGACTAGCTTAGGATCATCACGAGCTTCACTGGAGTTAATGTTGAAAGCTCTTACTCTTGAAGGTTCATTAGTCTTACTAGCAGTTGGGCAATCCTTCCGAAAATGACCTTCTTTTCCACACCCATAACACACGTTCGTACCGGTCTTACACTCGGAAGCCAAATGTCCACTCCTCTTGCACTTGTCACACTTTCTCAAACAATCCCCGGATGACGCCTATTACACTTAGCATACAACGGGAACTTTTCCTTATAACCAGAATTAGCATTTGGGGTTGCAGCATTACTCTTAGCAGTATCTTGTTTCTTAAAGGGCTGCTGATTGTAATTCTTCCCTAAGTTGTTGTCATTATTCCATTTCCTCTTATTATCATGAGTTTTAATCTCATTTGAGGCAGGAGTCTTTCCTCGCTGTTCAACTGGTCGATTAACTCACTAGCCATCTCGACAGCTTCTTGTATAGTTCTCGGCTTCAAAGTAGTCACACCACTTTGAATCTTCTCGGTCAAACCATTCGCATAAAGAGTGATCTTACGGCGTTCGGGAGTAACCATATGTGGACACATGAGAGCAAGCTCAAAGAATCTCTTGTTGTAGCTAGTCAAATTAGTACCTACTAGCTTCAGGTTTTGGAGTTCTCGCTCAATCTTAACAGTTTCAGTGCAGGGACAATACTCTTCAATCATCCGTCGTTTCAAATCCTCCCATGGAGTCTCAAAATCCTGATCCATACCTACAGAATTTGCGTAAGTATTCCACCATGTCAAGGCACCATCTGATAACTTAGAAGTTGCAAACTTCATTCTATCCGCATCTTTACAACCACTAATATGGAAAACTGACTCAAGCTTCTCAAACCAACGAGTCAAACCAATTGGACCTTCGGTGCCATTAAAAGAGCTTGGTTCACAACTCGAGAAGGTCTTATATGTACACCCTGCTTGTCCATGGTTCTGAGTATTGGCTGCATCCTGGTTTCGCTGACTCGTAGCGTTCACATTGTTGCTGTTGGTTCCATTACGGAGTTCTGCCACGGCCTCGGTCAATCCTTCGGTAATCCACCGACGAACATCAGCTTGGGAAACTGGCTTGGGTGGCATTATCCTTCTGGTCAAGATAATACATTCGGTTA
The DNA here is from genome assembly GCF_046630445.1 of Rutidosis leptorrhynchoides. Classification (NCBI taxonomy): domain Eukaryota; kingdom Viridiplantae; phylum Streptophyta; class Magnoliopsida; order Asterales; family Asteraceae; genus Rutidosis; species Rutidosis leptorrhynchoides. The sequence goes on from NC_092333.1 coordinate 147,299,063, forward strand.
GTGTCAATGAAATCGATATATAAAATATACTAGCAACGGAATGATGCATAGTGACTAATATTAAATCCTAACGATTCTAGTAGCACTAGTGATATGTAGTAGCGATACATAGCGTTTAGTAGTAGCAGTAGTAAGAACAATGTACACTAGTAATCATTATCACTAATTAGCAATAGCAGTAGCAACACTAAACATAAATCGTCATTAATAACCCAATACTTAAAGAAACAAACTCTTCGTTCAATAATCATGCATAACCAACGAAAGTAACATATTTCCCATGTCATAAGTAAAACCACATAAGTAAAGCCACATCTAACAATGTATGTGCGAGCATCATATAATAAATAATAATAATCAAATAATGTTCAATAGTGTGGAACAAGTCTAGTCGAGTGATTTCTATTTGCGTTTCTGGAGTTCCTTCAACAAGTACTCGACCATTCTCTCCAAATTTTTGACTCGCAATGTGAGGTCACTAGGGTTGTTGTCATTAGCAGCAGCAGTAGAGGTACTAGGTTTAGAAGTAGATGTAGAAGCATCATAGGGATGAAAACGGTGACACATCTCAAGTGACTGGTTATCATAGCGAAAACTCTTATAAAATGGGTTATTACGCTGAGCAGGTCCTTTCGGTATCCTACGGTGTCCTCTCGGTCCATAGGGGTTAACATAATCAGGTTTAACAAAAGGTGACTGGGGTGAATCGGGTACATCAGGTTCGGATTCGGATTCGGGCTCTGATTCTTCCTCAGAATCCTCTGCCGGTTCCTTTCCTTTAGGCTCATTCTCATGCTCGGTTTCCATCTCGGGTTCCGATTCGGTATCATCCACAAACTCTAGTATCGTAATTCCTTGCGCTTGCACGGTTTCCTTGGATTCCGTGTCAGAGTCGGTAAGAATGATAGGATTGGAAGAAGTCATCTAGCACTCAAGGAAAAACACAAAGTTAGTCACTTAGTAATCATGCCATAATAGATACCAAGTAACATAGTAATTTATTTAAGTAGGGTTCATGAAACTTAACAAGTCTATGGTTAAAGTCTAGACGCACTAGTTGTCCTAACGTTTGACTCTCTAATGCAGCCTAGTCCTAGGTAACCGATCTGCTATGATACCAAATGTAATACCCCGTCAGAATCCACTAACGGAATATTAACTCTTGGTCCCACAGTTTAGCAGCCACGCCCTCTATATGAGACGTTTCCGAAAAGTATTCGCATTAATTATTAAAACAAAGTCATTTATTAAGGATAATGTAACTAGAAACATTTAACGTCAATGACTTATGTATATGAACCCAAACATCTTAAAAGAAAACTGTTTAAATGCGAATATATGTTATTGAAATGAAAATGATAAACATGCTGGACGCCGTCCAGTTCTAGCAGCAAACACATATAACTTCAAGTAAAGCGGAAGCACTAGCTCTATGTACCTGAGATGAAACATGCAACATGTCATACCCCGTCCTAATCCGTCTGGACAAAGTCACCAACATCTGGTTCCATTGCGATGATCGACTCCAAATAATGTCTTTACAATAAGCAAATGCACAGCGGAAGATTTCTTTCATACCTGAGAATAAACATGCTTTAAAGTATCAACCAAAAGGTTGGTGAGTTCATAAGTTTATCATAAAACAATAAGATTCATCATTTTGATAGACCACAAGATTTAAATGCTGCATGGTACAAATGGACCCGAATCCTATACCCACCTATAAGGTACATGCGGTATCTTTTAAATACAGTACACCTTTCTCGTGTACGAAATCATCTTTCATAAATCTTAGTAACCGTACACATATCTTGTGCACAAAAATAACATACACATAACCTGTGTATAAAATCATTCTCTCGATACATAACATTCACTTTTCATTGCATTCATAGCTTGGCTTGGTAACCGACCTTAACATATAATGCGCATAATAATATCCCCAAAACAGAACATCTCGTCTGTATAATAATCATATAAACTTCGAAGTACTAAACACCACGCCCACTAGCCCTTCCGTCTAGTGAACATTCTGGGTGGGGGTGTTAAACCCGGTAGCTACCTTTAGGATTCGCGTCAATTAGGCGTGCACTAATTCTCAAAATTAGTGATGTTCCCTAATTCTTAGGTTACCAAGCAATAATAATCAGGGGAAATATATTCACAACAATTAGTGGCAATTATCAAGTCCACATAATTCAATAATAATCCACAGAACTTCTGTCTGCATAATAATTCATTCGATGAATGTTTTGCTTGTGTCTATCTCGTCAAACATTTATAAAAGCATTTCATGTATTCGCAGTTCAAAAATATATTTCAAAAGCACTTAATAAAGCAGTTGTAAAAATAGCGCGTGTATTCTCAGTCCCAAAAATGTAAAGAGTAAAAGGAAATTAAATGAACTCACAATACGATATTTTGTAGTAAAAATATGCATACGACGGAACTGAACAATGCAGGGTTGGCCTCGGATTCACGAGCCTATATCATTTATATATATTAATAACTATAATAGTAATCGAACAAGTTTATCTATTATTAGTGATTTAACTGTTATTTTAATTATGTGTTTCATTAGTAACCTAATTATTTACATTTATTAATATTTATTATAAAATTATTACTATAGTTATGTTATATGTAGTAAATATGGTTTTATATAATTAATAGTTATTTGATAAAATAATATTGATAATAATAATAAATAAAAAGTTGTTTTTTTTACAATAATAATAATAATAATAGTTATTATGATAACAATATTGATACTAGTATTAATAATAACAATAATAATATAAAAATAATAATATTGTTGTCAAAATTATAATGATGATAATAATAATAATAATTTTGATAAAAATGATAATTTTTCTAATAGTAATAATAATGATACTTTTAATAAAAATGATATTTTTAGTAAAAACGATAATAATAATAATAATAATAATAATAATAATAATAATAATAATAATAATAATAATAATAGTAATAATAGTAATAATAATAATACTTATAATACTATTAAAAATGATGATAATAATAATAATAATAATAATAATAAATACTACCTTAAGAGTATAAGCTTCGAAAAATAAAACTGCCTCAGTTCAGGCTCGAACCCGAGACCTCTCGCTTAACAAACACGCACCCAAACCAATGGACCATTTCGTCTTTTCTGATTTAGTTGTTACCTATATTTATTTAACCCTTTCTTACTGTGATCTTCTTCCTCTTCAAGATCTAAATCCATTTGCAACTTCATCAATCCTTCTATCAGCTATATCATTATCAATCTTCATCTATTCGATCATAATCATTGTCGTTACCAACTATATTTCATTATTATCATATACTTTCTTATCATCATCGCTAAATCTCATAACCATCATCTATCATTCTTAATCTATTTTCATCATCAAGTATCGTTATCCATCATCATCGTATTCATTTATCACATATTTATCACGACCTCGTTTACTATCTCCCTTCATAAACATCTTCGTGAAGAAAAGAAAGAAAACAGATCGAAGTAGAAACAACTACGGTAGCAGGTTATTGAAAACAACTTGATGGCCCAAAACAAATATCCACGTGTTCATGGCCCGATAGAAAACTGAATATATCTCAGCCCAATTTGAATTTGTACGGCCCAATAACTTGTCAAGTGGTAGAGTTATTGCGAACAGATACTTTTATCTGAAGTTTAGCACGCGGAAAGAAAAAAAAAAGAAACAAGTGAGGTTGTCGACCAATATCTAATCCCACTTGTGTACTAGCAATCGCCACTAGTTATCATTTAAAAAAAAAAAGATGTTGGCCAGCTAAATTGGATCCCACATATTATAATATACACCGTAAAACATGCTTTTAATAGAAAAAAATATCAAATGGGTGGGGAACTTGTTGGCCAATATCTCAATCTCAAAACACTTAATTAGCTTTTAGTGTGCTCTATATAATATTCTCAAGTTATTTGATTTGCCAGAGAATTTCGATTTCCTTCAAACATTACGACTCATCCTCATCATGCCATTAAATATTATGTATCATCATAGTCGTTATTCAGCTGCAATAGTAGTAACGTTATAGCAGCAACAGATGCTGTGGTGTTCTCGAGTTCAAACAGAAGAAGAAAAAGAAAAAAATATATAACGGGTTGTGTTTTGAGTTTGATGATCAATTTTAATTGATAACAGGAAGTGTGGTGATTGTTTTGGGTCAGTTTTTAATGAATAAACACAGACAAACAGCATCAAGTTGATTAGTTTGACTGTGGGTTTCGAAAAAAAAGAAAAGAAAGAAAGAAGAAAAAAAAAATAGAAGTCGTAGCATGTTAACGAAGGTGGTGTTGGTTTTGGAAGATGGCCAGTAGTGATGATTAGTATGGTTACTCATGCATCAAACAGTTATATGAATATATATAATTGTTAATGATAATTGCTTTAAAGTCAAAGAGGTTGTGACTCCTTGATCGAAGACAAAAGAGATGGGTTCGATAAAGATTTGAAACAGAAAAATCAAAAAAATATATACGAGTTAATGTAGGAAAGGGAGAAGGAAAGGTGGCGGTTTGTGGTGTTTCCTTGGCGGATAGAATAGCTGCAGTAGCAGCCATAGCAGTTCGAAAATTTATACCATGTGAATGAGGGAGTGATGTAGTAATATATTAGATCTTAATTGTTTGAATTTGGCAATTTGAAATTGACCTGTAACAGTCTGTCGACATATGGAATCAAATCCAGAATAAGAAAACAAAATGGAATATAGAAAGTAGATTTGAGATTGGGTCGTTCAACAAATTTTGGTTGTATTTGATGTCATTAAGTAAGATCACAGCTAGAAAGGAAATATTCGATCGTGATTTGTACTAGATAGATTTAAAAGATCAATTAAACACAGTAGGTATGATATAAGAAACTAATTCAGATTCTGTTATTTGTTTTCATGTATATAAGATATATAATTAATTAGTAAATATTAATAATAATAATAATAATAATAATAATAATAATAATAATAATAATAATAATAATAATAATAATAACAATAGTAATTAAATGTATCCAATTTCATATATATATATATATATATATATATATATATATATATTATATGTATATAATGATATTGATAATATTGATATTTATATTAATAATAATAATGAAAGTAATAACCTTAATATAACACTATATTTTAATTTGTGATTACATTTTATATATTAATATTACAATTTTAATTATGTAATATTATAAATCATATATATATATATATATATATATATATATATATATATATATATATATATATATATATATATATATATATATATATATATACTTAATATTTGCTATTTATATATTTTAATATAATTATAACTGTGAATAGAAATTATACATATATCTATATATATACCCACGTATCTATTTACAATTTATTTGTTCGTGAATCGTCAAGAACAGTTAATGGTCAAATGGATATATGAAACTAGTTCAAAAATTTTGAGACTCAATATTTCAGACTTTGCTTATCGTGTCGAAACCATATAAGAATTTAGTTTAAATTTGGTCGGAAATTTCTGGGTCATCACAGTACCTACCCGTTAAAGAAATTTCATCCCGAAATTTGATCGTGGTCGTCATGGCTAACAATAAAAATGTTTTTATGACGAATATGAGTTGATAAATAGAGTTTTATCATTATTGATTAATATAGATAAAACGATTCGATTATGTGAAACGTACGAGTGAAGCCGTCACAAAAGAGTGAAATGAGGAGTTTAAGATTCGTCTTACTTTTGATGTAGTCACATTTGAATTCAAGAATTCAAGGAATTTAAAAGAAAATCTTGGAAACCTATAAGATATGATTCTTCGGGATTTATGGAAATTAAGATCTCTATAATTAAATGCGATAATCTGTTTCAACTTCAACGTCTGATACTCCCCCTATAAATGAACCTCTTTCGTTCCATTATTTCCCACAACTCTCAACTTTTATACTTCCATTCATATTTCCAAAACATTGCCAAATTATCAGAAGTCACTAGAAAAGATGGAATTATCAAGAAAATATGTTCTTGATTTTGTTTAGAGATTTAGTAGAATGTAAGGGTCGTGTAACATGGCACATGATGACGTTATAATCTGTGAATCATCACGTCCCATTAGAATTTTAGCATGACTTACTGTAATATAATCACGTTGGCCAAGCGCCATTATATTATACTAACTCATGCTTCAATTCCCAACACTTCTCCACAATTCATTCATAGTTTATACTTAGATTTTACAGAAGTTTCCAACATAATGGAATACAGATAGCACGATGAGGTATATAATTTCGGACAAGAATATTTATGAAAATATCCTCAGAAATATCGAAGATATTTATGATGATATTTTAGAATTTCTAAGTTCAAAAGTTGATGAAGAAATTTTTTTCGCAAGATTTTAACATGACTCCGGAGCCAGATATTCTCTAAATATTTCATCGGATCCAGAATTACCTGGATTCTTTGAATATAGGGTTTGGTCCTTGTATTTGTCCTTGGTCTCCTTCATGGTTAGCTCAATTCGTTTTTCAGTACCAAATTTTCTATCGAGCGTTCCTAATACTCCATTTTTTATCATCAAACTCTTGGCCATTTAGGCCATCTACAATTTTACTGTTTCCTCTGCATTTAATGCAGCCATATCTGGATCATCAGTTATCAATCCGAGGAGGTTTCAAGAGAATTGTGTTTTTAGATGATTAAACGCTGATGGTAATATGGTGGAATATAAAAGGTTCTTCGGTAACGATAAAAGAGTACGCATATATATAAAGGTTATAATAAGGTTGTTTCGAATGAAAGATCGAAGTTGTCTTGGTGAAGCTGTGACAAAAATTGGCTAATTTGAAAAGGGAATTGCAAAGTTATTTTTGATAATAACAATACTAAAGAAGCTAGCACAGATACGTGTTAAACGTTTACTCAAGTTCTGAGTGTTTTCAGGTGCATAACTATATGCATCAATCTTTCCTTCCATGGATGAAGTGCGATTGGTTCATCCTTTCGATTAAGGTGTTTTCGAGAATTACAAAAGGTTTTAAACGCATATTGTAATCGTCAAAATACAAATAAGGTTTATGATGAAATCAAGTGGCAAACTTGAAGAATTGTTTAGTTTCATATGTTATAATCAATATTTTAATTCATTTTAATTGTCCAATGTTGACAGTCCACAGTCGATAGTCCACAGTTAATAGTCCAATAATTCATATATAGTTTAATATATAATATTCGAATTAATTAATACGTATCGTGACCCGTGTACATGTCTCAGACTCGATCACAACTCAAAGTGTAATAACCCTGGATTTTCCAACGTTTACTTATTAATAATTATTATTAATACTTGTGATTTAATGAATGTATTGTTTATATACATTTACTTGTTACCATGCTTGACTTTAAATGCCCGAAACATCTTTGTGACACACGTACATTACACGAATAATATTTTAGAATATTATTTACATGCATGATTAAGTTTTATTAATCATTTTAATTAACTAAGGTTATTAGTTAATTACTTAGGCTTTAATTGGATTTATTTGTTAACTACTTGAACTTGGGCTTTTACTAATGTTAGTGGACTTAAGAGCCCACCCTACTTCTTAAATGGACTAACTAGCCCAACTCTTTCATGTAAGTATTACTTAAGGCTTAACTAGTTAGTGTAATGCTTATAGAATCTTGTTACTAGTTTCGTTACACACCTTTCCCATGCAAATACATCTAATAACCAACTTTTTGAACCTTTACATGAAGTAACCTTGTGGACTAATCCCTTCCCCCCTTTTTCTTGCTAAACCGTCGGCTACCATAAGCAAAGGGGAGAGTTTGTTTTATTTTTTTGTATTATTTACTCACTTGTTTTCTTATTTCTCACACACACACAAATAATACTTGAAACTTTCTCTCATTTCTCTCTCAACTTGTAAGTAACAAGACTTCTTTCTCTCTTCCTTTTCTTGCTCAAAACCGTGACATATACATACACATTCATCATCATTTGCTTGTTAATACTTGTTTCATGTTGTTGTTTGATTTCTTACTTGTTGTTGTAGTAGTTAATTACTAGTTACAAGAATCAAACTACATAGTTTGATTCTTCATTTTATCTTGTATTTACAAGAACAAACAAGAACAAAACTTCCTAGTTTATGTTCTACATTTATTGTTTTAAAGATTGTAAGTTCATGTGTTGTAAAGTCATACTTGTGTTCATGAAGTAAACTTAAAGTCTACTTCCTTAAAGATCAAAGCTTTGGTTGAATCTTTAAAAGTATGAACAACCATGACTTATTAACTTGTTTACTTAGCTTATTACTTCATTCTTGCACTTTTTAAATTCATGATTCATGTTGTTGTTGGTCAAGTGTTACTAGTTAACTTTGATCTCATTTTTCTTGAACTAAAAGTTAACTTTAAAAGTTCAAGAACATGGAAGTATAACTTTTTAGTTATAACTTCATACACTTGTGTTAGATTTAACTTAATAACTTTAGATCTAGACTTTTGGGTCTTGGATCTTCAAGATCTAACTAATAACTATGTTCTACAACTTAAGATCTTGATTAGTTAGTTTACTTTCAAGTTTGTAGTTCAATATTACTTTTATAGTTCATGTATGTGTTAAATCTAAGACTTTGATGTAACTTTGGTTCATCAAACTACATACAACACTTAATTGAGTTGTGCTACATGTCTTAGACTTACACAAGTGTTATGATGGTCAAACCTTGGTTAATATGATGCAAACACATCAACGAGTTGTACACTTGAAGCTATATGCATCAAGAATGAGAACCGTGATAAGCATCGAGTACCAAGAAACTCACCGGAACCTACTGTTTTACTGTTTCTGGGTCTGATCAGTACGCCCTGGGCTACTGTAAATATGATTTTCAGTTAGCTCTGTTCGATTAGATAACTTTTCATTTAGGACTCATCTTAATCCGAGTTACGGTTTAGGATTTATGGCCCTCCGATCGTCACTATGTCCTTTTAACGTTGTGCTGAAAATTCAGACCTACTCGCACTTAGACCGTCTCCACGGTCAAACAAAGACGATTTTGCTCCTGGGATTTTTACTACAACTAAAGGACTCATATACGGAGCCATGGCCACTGGTCTCACCTTATTTCAGTAGGTATAGAGGCCGTGGTGACTGATCCAAGTCAGCCTTTGTTTTAAACTCTTTTCTAGAATGAAACTTACTTTACACCTTTTGTTTGATGATGAATGATGATGACCCTTAAGACCTATTTTACATACTTTTAAACCTATTGGAACGATTTACTGACTTAGTACTATTTGACTTAGGTTGAGGACCTTCCGGACCTACGTACTTGCTTACTTCCCGACTCGACTTTACCACTACTTTACTACTGTGAGTTATAGCATCCCTTTTTACTTTAACTATTTTGGGAACTGAGAATACATGCGCATTTTACATTTTACATACTAGGCACGAGTACTTAAACTTTATATATGTGTGGGCTATACAACGGCATAAACATTCCCTTTAGCTCGGTAACGTTTAGTCATTGGTTTTTGAACCTATGAACGCGAATCTTAGATATGGATCCATAATGTTTGATATCCCCACTCAGGCTAGTATCGCTAGCATTTAACGGGTGTTTAATACTTCGTATACATACGCACTTGCCAAGTGTACTTTCAGGGGGTTATAAACGTTAAGTTAGTTACCAAGTGCCCACGGTTAAACATATACTTTATCATACTGTTTTGAAACGTTCTTTGTAGCACTGAAATCTCGTGGCCCACCTTACATTACTGTTATACTTAAACTATAGCTCACCAACCTTTGTGTTGACGTTTTTAAGCATGTTTTTCTCAGGTGCTTAAGGTTGCTTCCGCTGTGTACTAGGCTTGCTGTAGACACCCGCTGCTCTAGAGTTATCACCGCATGAACTGTTTATCTTGCATTCATAACTTTAATACTTTTCAACAATGATTTGTAATGACCTAAGGGTCACGTACTACTACTATTTGCTTATGTTCATTGAAGCATACTTTTGATTGTAAAACATTTGACGTTGGTTATGACGTCACCTTTTATCAGGAATACAAAATTGTTTTGAAAACGCATATAGTGTTTGACCTTGTAATGATCCTGTTGTTAATGATTCGTACACGATGGTTTTGTATGGGGCATCACATAAAGTATATATATTATTTTGGAATCAACCTCAACCCTGCATAGCTAACTCCCGCATTACTGCATATAGACTGTCTATGGTTATTCCAAATAATATATATAGATGCGTCGATATGATATGTTAAAACCTTGTATACGTGTCCCGATATTTAAAGTGCGTAAAATAAATAACAGAAATTAAATGACGATAAATAAAATTGCGAGAATTAAAATTGCGATAAATAAATTGCGATAAATAAATGTAATTGGAATTAACAGTTAGCTACGAACAGTTAGCTAGGATTTTGTTAGCGTGGATTCTTAATAGAATTTCTCATAGTTAATTTGTTTGTTTCTAACAAATTTTATTTTGTTCAATGTTTTCTTCATTATGCTACTTGTTGGATTCTGGTAAATTAAAATCCAAATATGAAATTGGATGAAAATGGTTATTCTGCGGTGAACGGATACATATATCGGTGGTTGTAAGTAGGATAGTGAATGAATGTTGAATCAGCTTCGACGAATGTACAGTGTAACTTATTAAGGTGAAATCTAAATATTCCTCGGGTATTACCTACCCGTTAAAATATTTTCGCCATTAACAGTTTGTACAAAAGAATTTTTAATTACAATCTTTATGAAAACATATATACGTATATATTTTCTTCAGATGTAATCATGGATTTAATGAGTCAATATGATATTAATCTCATTTGCTTTTTGGTTAGAACTAGAGTACATAATCTCTAAAACATTAGATATTACATAATCTCTAAAACATTAGAGATTACATAATCATCATGTCGAACGAAGATAAATGATGTAGAACGTCATGTAGAACGATGATTATACTCGAGGTACAGAATGAGATATTGAGGCATGTGATGTTGAAACTTTGGTTGTTGGTGGTACTGTTGGTGCTGGTGATGTTGCTGAAGCTGGTAAGTTTCGCACCATGTTTTCTAAATTGATTACTCGAGCGCGAAGCTCGTTGACTTCTTCCATTATTCCGGGATGATCGTCGGTTGAAACGAGCGGATGAATAAGGTTTAGAATTTTAGATAGAATATAATTGTGGTGAGATATTCGGGAAATGAGGGTGAAAATGGTGTTTCGGACTGGTTCGTCGGTAAGTGCTTCAGGTTCATCACCAAGAGGTAAATTCGGTTGGTGAAAAGGATCTCCTTCTTCGCGTCTCCATTGATTAAGTCGACTACGAACCCATCAGATGAATTGGGGATGGCTGATTGATTCATTCATTCTGGTGACACCGCTTTCAGATCTTAGGTGAATATCCATGTCGGAATAGCTATCAAAATCTGAGGGACTCGAACTGGTTGAGGGATTCATCTTGTACGATCAGATGAAGGAATTTCGATAAGAAATAGATTATAGGATGTAGATTAGTACCCTGTAATACATAATTTACATATGTATATATAATACTAAAATCCCATAAGTTATGGAGGAATCTACGGAAACTGTCAGGAAAAGTCTACAGTAACAGATACGCTAAGATATGAATTTATCTATACACAGTCTATGCAATAGAGGCAGTAAGACGTGTCTAGACTTTAAGGATGATAAGCAAATAATTTTCAACACTAAATGATAAGCAAAACTTTTGACATGCAGACACGGTCGAAGTCCAGACTCACTAATGCATCTAAACAACTATCGGTTAGACACACTAATGCAAGACCTGGTTCGCTAAGACCACCGCTCTGATACCACATGTCAAACCCCGTCCTAATCCGTCTAGACGAAGTCACCAACATCTGGTTCCATTGCGATGATCGACTCCAAATAATGTCTTTACAATGAGCAAATGCACAGCGGAAATTTCTTTCATACCTGAGAAAAAACATGCTTTAAAGTGTCAACCAAAAGGTTGGTGAGTTCATAAGTTTATCATAAAACAATAAGATTCATCATTTTGATAGACCACAAGATTTAAATGCTGCATGGTACAAATGGGCCCGAATCCTATACCCACCTGTAATGTACATGCGATATCTTTTAAATACAGTACACCTTTCTCGTGTACGAATTAATCTTTCATAAATTTTAGTAACCGTACACATATCTTGTGCACAAAAATAACATACACATAACCTGTGTATAAAATCATTCTCTCAATACATAACATTCACTTTTCATTGCTTTCATAGCTTGGCTTAGTAACCGACCTTAACATATAATGCGCATAATAATATTCCCAAAATAGAACATCTCGTCTGTATAATAATCATATAAACTTCAAAGTACTAAACACCACGCCCACTAGCCTTTCCGTCTAGTGAACATTCTGGGTGGGGGTGTTAAACCTGGTAGCTACCTTTAGGATTCGCGTCAATTAGGTGTGCACTAATTCTCAAAATTAGTGATGTTCCCTAATTCTTAGGTTACCAAGCAATAATAATCAGGGAAAATATATTCACAACAATTAGTGGCAATTATCAAGTCCACATAATTCAATAATAATCCACAGAACTTATGTCTGCATAATAATTCATTCGAGGAATGTTTTGCTTGTGTCTATCTCGTCAAACATTTTTAAAAGCATTTCATGTATTCGCAATTCAAAAATAAATTTCAAAAGCATTTAATAAAGCAGTTGTAAAAATAGCACATGTATTCTCAGTCCCAAAAATGTAAAGAGTAAAAGGGAATTAAATGAACTCACAATATGATATTTTGTAGTAAAAATATGCATACGACGGAACTGAGCAATGCAGGGTTGGCCTCGGATTCACGAACCTATATCATTTATATATATTAATACCTATAATAGTAATCGAACAAGTTTATCTATTATTAATGATTTAACTGTTATTTTAATTATGTGTTTCATTAGTAACCTAATTATTTACATTTATTAATATTTATTATAAAATTATTACTATAGTTATGTTATATGTAGTAAATATGGTTTTATATAATTAATAGTTATTTGATAAAATAATATTGATAATAATAATAAATAAAAAGTTGTTATTTTTACAATAATAATAATAATAGTTATTATGATAACAATATTGATACTAGTATTAATAATAACAATAATAATATAAAAATAATAATATTGTTGTCAAAATTATAATGATGATAATAATAATAATAATAATTTTGATAAAAATGATAATTTTTCTAATAGTAATAATAATGATACTTTTAATAAAAATGATATTTTTAGTAAAAACGATAATAATAATAATAATAATAATAATAATAGTAATAATAATAATAATACTTATAATACTATTAAAAATGATAATAATAATAATAATAATAAATACTACCTTAAGAGTATAAACTTCGAAAAATAAAACTGCCTCAGTCCAGGCTCGAACCCGAGACCTCTCGCTTAACAAACACGCACCCAAACCAATGGACCATTTCGTCTTTTCTGATTTAGTTGTTACCTATATTTATTTAACCCTTTCTTACTGTGATCTTCTTCCTCTTCAAGATCTAAATCCATTTACAACTTCATCAATCCGTCTATCAGCTATATCATTATCAATCTTCACCTGTTCGATCATAATCATTGTCGTTACCAACTATATTTCATTATTATCATATACTTTCTTATCGTCATCTCTAAATCTCATAACCAACATCTATCATTCTTAATCTATTTTCATCATCAAGTATCGTTATCCATCATCATCGTATTCATTTATCACATATTAATCACGACCTCGTTTACTATCTCCCTTCATAAACATCTTCGTGAAGAAAAGAAAGAAAACAGATCGAAGTAGAAACAACTATGGTAGCAGGTTATTGAAAACAACTTGATGGCCCAAAACAAATATCCACGTTTTCATGGCCCGATAGAAAACTTAATATATCTCAGCCCAATTTGAATTTGTACGTCCCAATAACTTGTCAAGTGGTAGAGTTATTGCGAACAGATACTTTTATCCGAAGTTTAGCACGAGGAAAGAAAAAAAAATAGAAACAAGTGAGGTTGTCGGCCAATATCTAATCCCACTTGTGTACTATCAATCGCCACTAGTTATCATTTAAAAAAAAAAAGATGTTGGCCAGCTAAATTGGATCCCACATATTATAATATACCCCGTAACACATGCTTTTAATAGAAAAAAATTATCAAATGGGTAGGGAACTTGTCGGCCAATATCTCTATCTCAAAACACTTGATTAGCTTTTAGTGTGCTCTATATAATATCCTCAAGTTATTTGATTTGCCAGAGAATTTTGATTGCCTTCAAACATTACGACTCATCCTCATCATGCCATTAAATATTACGTATCATCATAGTCGTTATTCAGCTGAAATAGTAGTAACGTTATAGCAGCAACAGATGCTGTGGTGTTCTCGAGTTCAAACAGAAGAAGAAAAAGAAAAAAAAATATAACGGGTTGTGTTTTGAGTTTGATGATCAATTTTAATTGATAACAGGAAGTGTGGTGATTGTTTTGGGTCTGTTTTTAATGAATAAACACAGAAAAACAGCTTCAAGTTGATTAGTTTGACTGTGGGTTTCAAAAAATAAAGAAAAGAAAGAAAGAAGAAAAAAAATATAGAAGTCGTAGCATGTTAACGAAGGTGGTGTTGGTTTTGGAAGATGGCCAGTAGTGATGATTAGTATGGTTACTCATGCATCAATACAGTTATATGAATATATATAATTGTTAATGATATTTGCTTTAAAGTCGAAGAGGTTGTGACTCCTTGATTGAAGACAAAAGAGATGGGTTCGATACCACTTGAGGAACTTACAATTGATGACAAACTTCACTTCGTGGAAGAACCTGTCGAGATTATGGATCATGATATCAAAACTTTAAAATGCAACAAGATTTCGATCGTCTGAGTACGATGGAATGCCAAACGACGACCTGAGTTTACTTGGGAGCGAGAGGATCAAATGATGCGGAAATATCCTCACCTTTTCCTGACTCCTCCTTCTACCTCAGCTTAAAATTTGGGGACGAAATTTTCTTTAACAGGTGGGGTAATGTAATGACCCTGAATTTTCCAACATTTACTTATTAATAATTATTATTAATACTTGTGATTTAATGAATGTATTGTTTATATACATTTACTTGTTACCATGCTTGAATTTAAATGCCCGAAACGTCTTTGTGATACACGTACATTACACGAATAATATTTTAGAATATTATTTACATTCATGATTAAGTTTTATTAATCATTTTAATTAACTAAGGTTATTAGTTAATTACTTGGGCTTTAATTGGATTTATTTGTTAACTACTTGAACTTGGACTTTTACTAATGTTAGTGGACTTAAGAGCCTACCCTACTTCTTAAATGGACTAACTAGCCCAACTCTTTCATGTAAGTATTACTTAAGCCTTAACTAGTTAGTGTAATGCTTATAGAATCTTGTTACTAGTTTAGTTCCACACCTTTCCCATGCAAATACATCTAATAACCAACTTTTTGAACCTTTACATGATGTAACCTTGTGGACTAATCCCTTCCCCACCTTTTTCTTGCTAAACCATCGGCTACCATAAGCAAAGGGGAGAGTTTGTTTCATTTTTTTGTATTATTTACTCACTTGTTTTCTCATTTCTCACACACACACAAATAATACTTGCAACTTTCTCTCATTTCTCTCTCAAATTGTAAGCAACAAGACTTCTTTCTCTCTTCCTTTTCTTGCTCAAAACCGTGACATATACATACACATTCATCATCATTTGCTTGTTAATACTTGTTTCATGTTGTTGTTTGATTTCTTACTTGTTGTTGTAGTTGTTAATTACTAGTTACAAGAATCAAACTACCTAGTTTAATTCTTCATTTTATCTTGTATTTACAAGAACAAACAAGAACAAAACTTCCTAGTTTATGTTCTACATTTATTGTTTTAAAGATTGTAATTTCATGTGTTGTAAAGTCATACTTGTGTTCATGAAGTAAACTTAAAGTCTACTTCCTTAAAGATCAAAGCTTTGGTTGAATCTTTAAAAGTATGAACAACCATGACTTATTAACTTGTTTACTTAGCTTATTACTTCATTCTTGCACTTTTTAAATTCATGATTTATGTTGTTGTTGGTCAAGTGTTACTAGTTAACTTTGATCTCATTTTTCTTGAACTAAAAGTTAACCTTAAAAGTTCAAGAACATGGAAGTATAACTTTTTAGTTATAACTTCATACACTTGTGTTAGATTTAACTTAATAACTTTAGATCTAGACTTTTGGGTCTTGGATCTTCAAGATCTAACTAAGAACTATGTTCTACAACTTAAGATCTTGATTAGTTAGTTTACTTTCAAGTTTGTAGTTCAATATTACTTTTATAGTTCATGTATGTGTTAAATCTAAGACTTTGATGTAACTTTGGTTCATCAAACTACATACAACACTTAATTGAGTTGTGCTAAATGTCTTAGACTTACACAAGTGTTATGATGGTCAAACCTTGATTAAGATGATGCAAACACATCAACGAGTTGTACACTTGAAGCTATATGCATCAAGGATGAGAACCGTGATAAGCATCGAGTACCAAGAAACCCACCGGAACCTACTGTTTTATTGTTTCTGGGTCTGATCAGTACGACCTGGGCTACTGTAAATATGATTTTCAGTTAGCTCTGTTCGAGTAGATAACTTTTCATTTAGGACTCATCTTAATCCGAGTTACGGTTTAGGATTTATGGCCCTCCGATCGTCACTATGTCCTTTTAACGTTGTGCTGAAAATTCAGACCTACTCGCACTTAGACCGTCTCCACGGTCAAACAAAGACGATTTTGCTCCTGGGATTTTTACTACAACTAAAGGACTCATATACGGAGCCATGGCCACTGGTCTCACCTTATTTCAGTAGGTATAGAGGCCGTGGTGACTGATCCAAGTCAGCCTTTGTTTTAAACTCTTTTCTAGAATGAAACTTACTTTACACCTTTTGTTTGATGATGAATGATGATGACCCTTAAGACCTATTTTACATACTTTTAAACCTATTGGAACGATTTACTGACTTAGTACTATTTGACTTAGGTTGAGGACCTTCCGGACCTACGTACTTGCTTACTTCCCGACTCGACTTTACCACTACTTTACCACTGTGAGTTATAGCATCCCTTTTTACTTTAACTATTTTGGGAACTGAGAATACATGCGCATTTTACATTTTACATACTAGGTACGAGTACTTAAACTTTATATATGTGTGGGTTATACAACGGCATAAACATTCCCTTTAGCTCGGTAACGTTTAGTCATTGGTTTTTGAACCGGTGAACGCGAATCTTAGATATGGATCCATAGGGTTTGACATCCCCACTCGGGCTAGTAGCGCTTGCATTTAACGGGTGTTTAATACTTCGTATACATACGCACTTGCCAAGTGTACTTTTCAGGGGGTTATAAACGTTAAGTTAGTTACCAAGTGCCCACGGTTAAACATATACTTTATCATACTGTTTTGAAACCCTCTTTGTAGCACTGAAATCTCATGGCCTACCTTACATTACTGTTATACTTAAACTATAGCTCACCAACCTTTGTGTAAACGTTTTTAAGCATGTTTTTCTCAGGTGCTTAAGGTTGCTTCCGCTGTGTACTAGTCTTGCTGTAGACACCCGCTGCCCTAGAGTTATCACCGCATGAACTGTTTATCTTGCATTCATAACTTTAATACTTTTGAACAATGATTTGTAACAACCTAAGGGTCACATACTACTACTATTTGCTTCTGTTCATTGAAGCATACTTTTGATTGTAAAACATTTGATGTTGGTTATGATGTCACCTTTTATCAGGAATGCAAACTTGTTTTGAAAACGCATATAGTGTTTGACCTTGTAATGATCATGTTGTTGATGATTCGTACACGATGGTTTTGTACGGGGCATCACATTTGGTATCAGAGCATTGGTTGTAGGGAATTAGGTTGCATTAGTGAGTCTGGACTGACCCGAGTAGGATTCACTAATAGGACTAATCTACAACTTGCTAGTTTACTTGTTTTCGCTGAACTTACTGCATGCTGCTGCTTACTTTTACTGCTATATGCCGTATGCTACTACATGATTTCACTACTGCATGATATTACTTGCTTTCGATTGCATGCTACTTCTGTACGATTTACTGTTATTGCCATGCTATTTACCGTTATACATGATTTAGACTGTTGGCCTAATACGTGCTTGCTTTATGACTTACTGACATGGAAAATTTATTTTTCCTTGTTCAGATGTCGGATTATCCACCTGTTATCGTTTTAGGCAGTTCAGACTCTTCAGCCGTTTCACTTGCTACTGTTGCCGATCCACCGATCTCGTCGGCGACACACTCTAGTAACCCAGGTGCTTTGTCCTCCGGAGCTAGTAGTCATGCGCCTGCCCCAGTGGGTACTGCAGACGGAGCCCAGGACCTCTCGGAGATTCCAGCTCCACTTGCCCAGGTACCTCAGGAACCACATCACCATCCCGGTGGTGTTGTGATTCCTGTGGAATTTGGGGAAGGTCCATTCCGTAATCAGTATCGTCATTGGTGCCGACGCGTTCCTGACGTACGACTCGTGCTGATCCCGCCTTTTAGATACCGACAGATGATGGCCGCCCGAGGAGAGCCAATACAGCCACCCTTGCAGCCACCTCCACACGATTCAGATGACCCGTCATCTGACGACTCATCCACAGACGACTCTAGTGACGAGGATTCCACCGATGACTCCGATGAGGAGGACCCTGATGATGCACCTGTTCAGCCACCCTCCACCCTGCCGAAGAAGCGGTACCATTTCGATTGTACCGTCATTCCAGGGGTCAACGGAGGTCGAGCATTCACTGACGCATATGGTCGGCGTCGTAGGGTTACCGCCCGAAAGCGGCTTGTGCCGTATCCTGCTGATCCCTTCATTCGTAAGCCTTACCGCTTCGCAGCCTCTACTTCTGGAGCCGGACCGTCTGCACCGCCAGCTCCACCAGCACCACCCGTACCGACTGCACCGCCTGCCCCACCCACTCCCTATGTCGAGGAACTGATGAGGGAGGTGGAGATCCTCCGTGCTCGGGTAACTGAGCTCGAGGACCAGATGTCCCATATATTGGACATCCTACACCCACCTTCACCGTAGGACTTTTGTAGTAGATTTCATTATGTAATCTAGTTGTAGTTTTATGTTTCACTTATGTATTGTACGAACCTTTACAGATGTATGCAACTTATTATTAATGAATGGAACTTTGCGTTATTTAATTCTTGCACGGTGTTCTATTTACGTTACTGTATGATTCTGTGGTATTTGTACCTGGATTGCGTTACTTAATAAACATGTGATGTGTTGATTCCATGTTGGTTACCATACTGTATTATTACTATTTGCATACTGGATTTTGACTTGAGTCAAATTTTTTGTTTAGAACATCATGGCCAACGGACGTTCAACATCAACACCTACCGCTGCCCAAATCGAGGAGATGATTGCCGAAAGGGTAGCCGCAGCCATTGCGGAAATGCAACCCTAAGCTCCACGGCCACCGTCACCGGTTATTCAACCCATTCGTAATGGGTGCACGTACAAAGAGTTCCAAAGCTGCAAACCCCACAACTTCAGTGGAACAGAGGGGCCGGTTGGTCTCACTAGATGGTTCGAGAAATTAGAATTTGTGTTTCGAGTTAGTAACTGTTCGGAAGCGAATAAAACCAAGTTTGCTTCATGCACGCTGTCTGACGACGCACTCACGTGGTGAAACACGTTGGCTCAAGCAAAGGGTATCGATGAGGCGTTTGCTATCCCATGGGAGGAATTTAAGGGGGCCCTGATTGAGGAATATTGCCCTAGGACTGAAATCCAGAAGATGGAGATTGAATTTATGCAGTTAAAGGCCGTTGGGAACGACCTTGAAAGTTACAACCGGAGGTTTTTGGAACTAGCCCTGATGTGTCCTACCATGGTCACTCCGGAATTCAAGCGTATGGAAAGATACTTTTGGGGACTTCCTAAGAGCATTAAGGGAAACGTCACCTCGTCCAAGCCACCCAATGTCCCAGAAGCGATGCACATGGCACATACTTTAATGAACCAAATCATCATCGATGAACCGGAGAAGGCTAAGTCTGAAGCGGGTAGTAGTGTGAAGCGCAAATGGGATAACAACAGGGGAAGGACCTATGATCAAAACCCGGCGAAATGACATGAGGGTTTCAGAGAAAACAACAACGATGAAAACCCCAATCCGAACACCAACTCAAACCCGAACTACAAGGGAACCTTACCACAATGCAAGAGGTGCTATAAGCACCATACTGGGTATTGAAACGTTGTTTGTGAAAAGTGCCAACGGACTGGACATATCGGTAAGGACTGCAAGGTCACCACCCTGAATGTAAAGGCGAACCCCAATGGACCGAAAAAGTGCTATGAATGCGGACAAACGGGCCATTTCAGAAATGCGTGTCCCAATAAAAGAAAAGACGGCGGACCACCCCGTGGTAGAGCTTTCAACGTTAATGCAAGGGATGCACGCGAGAATCCCGACTTGGTGACAGGTATATTCACTATCAACAATCTTTTAGCTTCTGTCCTATTTGATACTGGTGCCGATAAAAGTTATGTATGTTGACACTTTTGCGATAAGATTAATTGGTCGTTAGTCTCGTTAAAGGAGAGTATGCTTGTCGAGGTCGCGAATGGAAGACTTGAGAAAGTAGACCATATTAGTCGAGGAGCTATTATCAACATAGCTGGTGCAGATTTCGAAATTGATTTAATACATATCAAATTGGGAAGTTTTGACGTGATCGTTGGTATGGATTGGTTGACCAAGATAAGGGCCGATATTATCTGTAGAGATAAAGCTCTTCGTATACCACAAGGAGATGGTGAGCCGCTGATCATTTACGAAGAGAGATGTACCATGAAACTGAACCTCATTAGTTGCATGAAAGCGCAAAAGATCATGAAGTAAGGACGTCTTGCCGTACTAGCACATGTGAAAACGGTAGAAATTGAGGTGAAGAGTGTGAACGACGTTCGAATTGTGAACGAATTTTCCAATGTCTTCCCTGAAGAATTGCCTGGATTACTGCCGCCGAGAGCAGTAGAGTTTTAGATCGACTTAGTGCAAGGAGCTGCACCTGTAGCTCGCGCGCCTTATAGACTCGCACCTTTCGAGATGCAAGAATTACAGAGCCAATTACAAGAACTGCTAGACCGTGGATTTATCCAACCAAGTTTCTCGCCTTGGGGCGTACCTGTTATGTTTGTGAAGAAGAAGGATGGATTCTTCCGTATGTGTATCGACTACCGTGAACTCAACAAATTGACGATCAAGAATCGGTATCCTCTTCCACGAATTGATGATCTTTTTGATCAACTACATGGATCGAGCGTCTACTCCAAGATCGATTTGCGATCCGGTTATCACCAGTTGAGGGTGAAGGAAAGTGACATGATGAAGACTGCATTCAGAACCCGTTATGGTCATTATGAGTTCCTCGTGATGCCATTCGGTTTAACCAACGCACATGCCGTGTTCATGGATCTCATGAATTGTGTCTACAAGCCGTACCTAGATAAGTTTGTTATCGTCTTCATAGATGATATCCTCATCTACTCTAAGAGCGAAGAAGAACATGAGCAACACCTCCGGTTAGTGCTTGAACTCTTGAGACAAGAGCAACTTTATGCGAAATTCTCCAAGTGTGAATTTTGGTTGATGGAAGTCCAGTTTCTGGGTCATGTTGTGAGTGACCAGGGTATTAAAGTTGATCCCACCAAGATTGAAGCTATCAGCAAGTGGGAGACCCCCACTACCCCGACGCACATTCGCCAATTTTTAGGTCTTGCCGGTTATTACCGAAGGTTTATTGAAGGTTTCTCTCTGATTGTGCGTCCTTTGACCGCACTGACTCACAAAGGGAAGAAGTTCATTTGGGAACCCGCATACGAATCATCATTCTAAACTTTGACGAAGAAGTTAACCACCGCACCCATCATATCTCTTCCTGAAGGCAGTGACGATTTCGTCGTTTATTGCGATGCTTCGAAAAGTGGTTTTGGTTGTGTACTGATGCAAAGATCAAAGGTTATTGCCTACGCTTCTCGTCAACTGAAGATTCATGAGCAGAACTACACTACACACGATCTTGAACTTGGAGCAGTGGTCTTTGCGCTCAAATTGTGGAGACACTATCTTTATGGAACAAAAAGCACTATCTTCACTGACCACAAAAGTCTCCAACACATCTTCGATCAGAAGCAACTGAACATGAGACATCGTCGATGGATCGAGACGTTGAACGACTACGATTGTGAACTCCGTTATCATCCTGGCAAGGCCAATGTTGTAGCTGACGCTTTAAGCCGAAAGGAGAGGACGTCACCTCTTCGTGTTCGGGCACTGAACATCACCATCCATTCGAATCTCAACAGCCAGATCCGAGCAGCCCAAGATGAGGCTCTCAAGGAGGAGAATTTATCTCATGAACATTTGAACATACTTGTCTCTCGATTCGAGGTTAGGGAGTCTGGACTACGATGTTATGCCAGAAGAATTTGGGTACCTCTTTATGGAGATCTACGGAACCTTATACTTGATGAAGCACACAAATCGAGCTATTCGATTCATCTCGGAGCGGGCAAAATGTACCACATTCTTAAAGAACAGTACTGGTGGCCGAATCTTAATAAGGACGTTGCAACTTATGTTGGTAAGTGTCTGACTTGCTCGTAAGTTAAGGCCGAACATCAGAGGCCTTCTGGGTTACTTCAACAATCGGAAATCCCACAATGGAAGTGGGAAAGGATAACGATGCATTTCATCACCAAGCTACCAAAGACGGTGGGCGGATACGATACCATCTGGGTTATCGTTGACCGTCTTACCAAATCTGCACACTTCTTGGCTATGAAGGAAACAGATACGATGGAGAGACTTGCTCAATTATACATCAAAGAGGTTGTATCTCATCATGGTGTACCTTTATCGATCATCTCAGATCGCGATCCCCGTTTTGCTTCCAGATTTTGGCGTTCCTTACAAGAAGCCATGGGAACTCGCCTCGACATGAGTACTGCTTATCACCCACAGACCGACGGGCAAAGTGAACGAACGATTCAGACCTTGGAGGACATGTTGCGTGCATGTGTCATTGATTTCGGAAAGGCCTGGGAAAGGCATTTGCCACTCGCCGAATTTTCTTACAACAACAGTTATCACTCAAGCATTAATGCCGCACCTTTTGAAGCATTATATAGCCGTAAGTGCCGATCTCCTATTTGTTGGGCCGAAGTAGGCGAAAAGCAAATCACCGGACCTGAGGTAGTCCATGAAACAACGGAGAAGATTGCTCAGATTCAAGCGAGACTTAAGACTGACCTCGATCGTCAAAAGAGTTATGCCGATCTTAAACGTAAAGACTTTGAATTCAACGTTGGTGACCGTGTGATGTTGAAGGTTGCACCTTGGAAAGGTGTGATTCGCTTTGGAAAAAGTGGAAAGTTGAACCCACGATACATTGGTCCTTTTGAAATTTTGGAACGTGTTGGACCCGTTGCTTACCGTTTGGATCTTCCAGCACAATTGAGCTCAGTTCATCCTACCTTCCACGTGTCAAACTTGAAGAAGTGTCTTGCTGCACCCGAACTTATCATACCACTTGAGGAACTTACAATTGATGACAAACTTCACTTCGTGGAAGAACCTGTCGAGATTATGGATCGTGAGATCAAAAATTTGAAATGCAACAAGATTCCGATTGTCCGAGTACGATGGAATGCCAAACGAGGACCTAAGTTTACTTGGGAGCGAGAGGATCAAATGATGCGGAAGTATCCTCACCTTTTCCTGACTCCTCCATCTACCTCAGCTTAAAATTTCGGGACGAATTTTTCTTTAACAGGTGGGTAATGTAATGACCCTGGATTTTCCAACGTTTACTTATTCATAATTATTATTAATACTTGTGATTTAATGAATGTATTGTTTATATACATTTACTTGTTACCATACTTGACTTTAAATGCCCGAAACGTCTTTGTGACACACGTACATTACACGAATAATATTTTAGAATATTATTTACATTCATGATTAAGTTTTATTAATCATTTTAATTAACTAAGGTGATTAGTTAATTACTTGGGCTTTAATTGGATTTATTTGTTAACTACTTGAACTTGGGCTCTTACTAATGTTAGTGGACTTAAGAGCCCACCCTACTTCTTAAATGGACTAACTAGCCCAACTCTTTCATGTAAGTATTACTTAAGGCTTAACTAGTTAGTGTAATGCTTATAGAATCTTGTTACTAGTTTAGTTACACACCTTTCCCATGCAAATACATCTAATAACCAACTTTTTGAACCTTTACATGAAGTAACCTTGTGGACTAATCCCTTCCCCCCTTTTTCTTGCTAAACCGTTGGCTACCATAGGCAAAGGGGAGAGTTTGTTTCATTTTTTTGTATTATTTACTCACTTGTTTTCTCATTTCTCACACACACACAACTAATACTTGCAACTTTCTCTCATTTCTCTCTCAAATTGTAAGCAACAAGACTTCTTTCTCTCTTCCTTTTCTTGCTCAAAACCGTGACATATACATACACATTCATCATCATTTTGTTGTTTGATTTCTTACTTGTTGTTGTAGTTGTTAATTACTAGTTACAAGAATCAAACTACCTAGTTTGATTCTTCATTTTATCTTGTATTTACAAGAACAAACAAGAACAAAACTTCCTAGTTTATGTTCTACATTTATTGTTTTAAAGATTGTAAGTTCATGTGTTGTAAAGTCATACTTGTGTTCATAAAGTAAACTTAAAGTCTACTTCCTTAAAGATCAAAGCTTTGGTTCAATCTTTAAAAGTATGAACAACCATGACTAATTAACTTGTTTACTTAGCTTATTACTTCATTCTTGCACTTTTTAAATTCATGATTCATGTTGTTGTTGGTCAAGTGTTACTAGTTAACTTTGATCTTATTTTTCTTGAACTAAAAGTTAATTTTAAAAGTTCAAGAACATGGAAGTATAACTTTTTAGTTATAACTTCATACACTTGTGTTAGATTTAACTTAATAACTTTAGATCTAGACTTTTGGGTCTTGGATCTTCAAGATATAACTAAGAACTATGTTCTACAACTTAAGATCTTGATTAGTTAGTTTACTTTCAAGTTTGTAGTTCAATATTACTTTTATAGTTCATGTATGTGTTAAATCTAAGACTTTGATGTAACTTTGGTTCATCAAACTACATACAACACTTAATTGAGTTGTGCTACATGTCTTAGACTTACACAAGTGTTATGATGGTCAAACCTTGGTTAAGATGATACAAACACATCAACGAGTTGTACACTTGAAGCTATATGCATCAAGGATGAGAACCGTGATAAGCATCGAGTACCAAGAAACCCACCGGAACCTACTGTTTTACTGTTTCTGGGTCTGAGCAGTATGACCTGGGCTACTGTAAAGATGATTTTCAGTTATCTCTGTTCGAGTAGATAACTTTTCATTTAGGACTCGTCTTAATCCGAGTTACGGTTTAGGATTTATGGCCCTCCGATCGTCACTATGTCCTTTTAACGTTGTGCTGAAAATTCTGACCTACTCGCACTTAGACCGTCGCCACGGTCAAACGAAGATGAGTTTGCTTCTGGGATTTTTACCACAACTAAAGGACTCATATACGGAGCCATGGCCACTGGTCTCACCTTATTTCAGTAGGTATAGAGGCCGTGGTGACTGATCCAAGTCAGCCTTTGTTTTAAACTCTTTTCTAGAATGAAACTTACTTTACACCTTTTGTTTGATGATGAATGATGATGACCCTTAAGACCTATTTTACATACTTTTAAACATATTGGAACGATTTACTGACTTAGTACTATTTGACTTAGGTTGAGGACCTTCCGGACCTACGTACTTGCTTACTTCCCGACTCGACTTTACCACTACTTTACCACTACTTTACCACTGTGAGTTATAGCATCCCTTTTTACTTTAACTATTTTGAGAACTGAGAATGCATGTGCATTTTACGTTTTACATACTAGGCACGAGTACTTAAACTTTATATATGTGTGGGTTATACAACGGAATAAACATTCCCTTTAGCTCGGTAACGTTTAGTCATTGGTTTTTGAACCGATGAACGCGAATCTTAGATATGGATCCATAGGGTTTGACATCCCCACTCGGGCTAGTAGCGCTAGCATTTAACGGGTGTTTAATACTTCGTATACATACGCACTTGCCAAGTGTACTTTTAGGGGATTATAAACGTTAAGTTAGTTACCAAGTGCCCACGGTTAAACATATACTTTATCATACTGTTTTGAAACGCTCTCTGTAGCACTGAAATCTCGTGGCCTACCTTACATTATTGTTATACTTAAACTATAGCTCACCAACCTTTGTGTTGACAATTTTAAGCATGTTTTTCTCAGGTGCTTAAGGTTGCTTCCGCTGTGTACTAGTCTTGCTGTAGACACCCGCTGCTCTAGAGTTATCACCGCATGAACTGTTTATCTTGCATTCATAACTTTAATACTTTTGAACAATGATTTGTAACGACCTAAGGGTCACGTACTACTACTATTTGATTCTATTCATTGAAGCATACTTTTGATTGTAAAACATTTGACGTTGGTTATGACGTCACCTTTTATCAGGAATGCAAACTTGTTTTGAAAACGCATATAGTGTTTGACCTTGTAATGATCCTGTTGTTGATGATTGGTACACGATGGTTTTGTATGGGGCATCACACAAAGTATATATATTATTTTGGAATCAACCTCAATCCTGTATAGCTAACTCCCGCATTACTGCATATAGAGTGTCTATGGTTATTCCAAATAATATATATAGATGCGTCGATATGATGTGTTAAAACCTTGTATACGTGTCCCGATATTTAAATTGCGTAAAATAAATAACAGAAATTAAATGACGATAAATAAAATTGCGAGAATTAAAATTGCGATAAATAAATTGCGATAAATAAATGTAATTGGAACTAACAGTTAGCTAGGAACAGTTAGCTAGGATTTTATTAGAGTGGATTCTTAATAGAATTTCTCATAGTTAATTTGTTTGTTTCTAACAAATTTTATTTTGTGCAATGCTTCTTCATTATGCCACTTGTTGGATTCTGGTAAATCAAAATTCAAATATGAAATTGGATGAAAATGGTTATTCTGCGGTGAACAGATACGTATATCGGTGGTTGTAAGTAGGATAGTGAATGACTGTTGAATCAGCTTTGACGAATGTACAGTGTAACTTATTAAGGTGAAATCTAAATATTCCTCGGGTATTACCTACCCGTTAAAATATTTTCGCCATTAACAGTTTGTACAAAAGAATTTTTAATTACAATCTTTATGAAAACATATATACGTATATATTTTCTTCAGATGTAATCATGGATTTAATGAGTCAATATGATATTAATCTCCTTTGCTTTTTGGTTAGAACTAGAGTACATAATCTCTAAAGCATTAGAGATTACATAATCATCATGTCGAACGAAGATAAATGATGTAGAACGTCATGTAGAACGACGATTATACTCGAGGTACAGAATGAGATATTGAGGCATGTGATGTTGAAACTTTGGTTGTTGGTGGTACTGTTAGTACTGGTGATGTTGCTGAAGCTGGTAAGTTTCGCACCATGTTTTCTAAATTGATTACTCGAGCGTGAAGCTCGTTGACTTCTTCCATTATTCCGGGATGATCGTCGGTCGAAACGAGCGGATGAATAAGGTTTAGAATTTTAGATAGAATATAATTGTGGTGAGATATTCGGGAAATGAGGGTGAAAATGGTGTTTCAGACTGGTTCGTCGGTAAGTGCTTCAGGTTCATCGCCAAGAGGTAAATTCGGTTAGTGAAAAGGACCGCCTTCTTCGCGTCTCCATTGATTAAGTTGACTACGAACCCATCAGATGAATTGGGAATGGCTGATTGATTCATTCATTCTGGTGACACCGCTTTAAGAGCTTAGGTGAATATCCATGTCGGAATAGCTATCGAAATCTGAGGGACTTGAACTGGTTGAGGGATTCATCTCGTACGATCAGATGAAGGAATTTCGATAAGAAATAGATTATAGGATGTAGATTAGTACCCTGCAATACATAATTTACATATGTATATATAATACTAAAATCCCATAAGTTATGGAGGAATCTACGGAAACTGTCAGGAAAAGTCTACAGTAACAGATACGCTAAGATATGAATTTATCTATACACAGTCTATGCAATAGAGGCAGTAAGACGTGTCTAGACTTTAAGGATGATAAGCAAATAATTTTCGACACTAAATGATAAGCAAAACTTTTGACATGCAGACACGGTCGAAGTCCAGACTCACTAATGCATCTAAACAACTATCGGTTAGACACACTAATGCAAGACCTGGTTCGCTAAGACCACCGCTCTGATACCACATGTCATACCCCGTCCTAATCCGTCTGGACGAAGTCACCAACATCTGGTTCCATTGCGATGATCGACTCCAAATAATGTCTTTACAATGAGCAAATGCACAGCGTAAGATTTCTTTCATACATGAGAATAAACATGCTTTAAAGTGTCAACCAAAAGGTTGGTGAGTTCATAAGTTTATCATAAAATAATAAGATTCCTCATTTTGATAGACCACAAGATTTAAATGCTGCATGGTACGAATGGGCTCGAATCCTATACCCACCTGTAATGTACATGCGATATCTTTTAAATACAGTACACCTTTCTCGTGTACGAAATCATCTTTCATAAATCTTAGTAACCGTACACATATCTTGTGCACAAAAATAAAATACACATAACCTGTGTATAAAATCATTCTCTCGATACATAACATTCACTTTTCATTGCTTTCATAGCTTGGCTTGGTAACCGACCTTAACATATAATGCGCATAATAATATCCCCAAAACATAATATATCGTCTGTATAATAATCATATAAACTTCGAAGTACTAAACACCACTCCCACTAGCCCTTCCGTCTAGTGAACATTCTGGGTGGGGGTGTTAAACCCGGTAGCTACCTTTAGGATTCGCGTCAATTAGGCGTGCACTAATTCTCAAAATTAGTGATGTTCCCTAATTCTTAGGTTACCAAGCAATAATAATCAGGGGAAATATATTCACAACAATTAGTGGCAATTATCAGGTCTATATAATTCAATAATAATCCACAGAACTTATGTCTGCATAATAATTCATTCGAGGAATGTTTTACTTGTGTCTATCTCGTCAAACATTTATAAAAGCATTTCATGTATTCGCAGTTCAAAAATATATTTCAAAAGCATTTAATAAAGTAGTTGTAAAAATAGCGCATGTATTCTCAGTCCCAAAAATGTAAAGAGTAAAGGGAATTAAATGAACTCACAATACGATATTTTGTAGTAAAAATATGCATACGACGGAACTGAACAATGCAGGGTTGGCCTCGGATTCACGAACCTATATCATTTATATATATTAATACCTATAATAGTAATCGAACAAGTTTATCTATTATTAGTGATTTAACTGTTATTTTAATTATGTGTTTCATTAGTAACCTAATTATTTACATTTATTAATATTTATTATAAAATTATTACTATAGTTATGTTATATGTAGTAAATATGGTTTTATATAATTAATAGTTATTTGATAAAATAATATTGATAATAATAATAAATAAAAAGTTGTTTTATTTTACAATAATAATAATAATAGTTATTATGATAACAATATTGATACTAGTATTAATAATAACAATAATAATATAAAAATAATAATATTGTTGTAAAAATTATAATGATGATAATAATAATAATAATTTTGATAAAAATGATAATTTTTCTAATAGTAATAATAATGATACTTTTAATAAAAATGATATTTTTAGTAAAAACGATAATAATAATAATAATAATAATAATAATAATAATAATAATAATAATAATAATAATAATAATAATAATAATAATACTTATAATACTATTAAATATGATAATAATAATAATAATAATAATAATAATAATAATAATAATAATAATAATAATAATAATAATAATAATAATAAATACTACCTTAAGAGTATAAGCTTCGAAAAATAAAACTGCCTCAGTCCAGGCTCGAACCCGAGACCTTTCGTTTAACAAACACGCACCCAAACCAATGGACCATTTCGTCTTTTCTGATTTAGTTGTTACCTATATTTATTTAACCCTTTCTTACTGTGATCTTCTTCCTCTTCAAGATCTAAATCCATTTGCAACTTCATCAATCCGTCTATCAGCTATATCATTATCAATCTTCATCTATTCGATCATAATCATTGTCGTTACCAACTATATTTCATTATTATCATATACTTTCTTATCATCATCGCTAAATCTCATAACCATCATCTATCATTCTTAATCTATTTTCATCATCAAGTATCGTTATCCATCATCATCGTATTCATTTATCACATATTTATCACGACCTCGTTTACTATCTCCCTTCATAAACTTCTTCGTGAAGAAAAGAAAGAAAACAGATCGAAGTAGAAACAACTACGGTAGCAGGTTATTGAAAACAACTTGATGGCCCAAAACAAATATCCACGTGTTCATGGCCCGATAGAAAACTTAATATATCTCAGCCCAATTTGAATTTGTACGGCCCAATAACTTGTCAAGTGGTAGAGTTATTGCGAACAGATACTTTTATCCGAAGTTTAGCACGCGGAAAGAAAAAAAAATAGAAACAAGTGAGGTTGTCGGCCAATATCTAATCCCACTTGTGTACTAGCAATCGCCACTAGTTATCATTTAAAAAAAAAAGATGTTGGCCAGCTAAATTGGATCCCACATATTATAATATACACCGTAACACATGCTTTTAATAGAAAAAAAATATCAAATGGGTGGGGAACTTGTCGGCCAATATCTCTATCTCAAAACACTTGATTAGCTTTTAGTGTGCTCTATATAATATCTTCAAGTTATTTGATTTTCCAGAGAATTTCGATTGCCTTCAAACATTACGACTCATCCTCATCATGCCATTAAATATTACATATCATCATAGTGGTTATTCAGCTGCAATAGTAGTAACGTTATAGCAGCAACAGATGCTGTGGTGTTCTGGAGTTCAAACAGAAGAAGAAAAAGAAAAAAAATATATAACGGGTTGTGTTTTGAGTTTGATGATCAATTTTAATTGATAACAGGAAGTGTGGTGATTGTTTTGGGTCTGTTTTTAATGAATAAACACAGACAAACAACATCTAGTTGATTAGTTTGACTGTGGGTTTCGAAAAAGAAAGAAAAGAAAGAAAGAAGAAAAAAAATATAGAAGTCGTAGCATGTTAACGAAGGTGGTGTTGGTTTTGGAAGATGGCCAGTAGTGATGATTAGTATGGTTACTTATGCATCAATACAGTTATATGAATATATATAATTGTTAATGATAATCGCTTTAAAGTCGAAGAGGTTGTGACTCCTTGATCGAAGACAAAAGAGATGGGTTCGATAAAGATTTGAAACAGAAAAATCAAAAAAATATATACGAGTTAATGTAGGAAAGGGAGAAGGAAAGGTGGCAGTTTGTGGTGTTTCCTTGGCGGATAGAATAGCTGCAGAAGCAGCCATAGCAGTTCAAAAATTTATACCATGTGAATGAGGGAGTGAAGTAGTAATATATTAGATCTTAATTGTTTGAATTTGGCAATTTGAAATTGACCTGTAACCGTCTGTCGACATATGGAATCAAATCCAGAAGAAGAAAACAAAATGGAATATAGAAAGTAGATTTGAGATTGGGTCGTTCAACAAATTTTGGTTGTATTTGATGTCATTAAGTAAGATCACAGCTAGAAAGGAAATATTCGATCGTGATTTGTACTAGATAGATTTAAAAGATCAATTAAACACAGTAGGTATGATATAAGAAACTAATTCAGATTCTGTTATTTGTTTTCATGTATATAAGATATATAATTAATTAGTAAATATTAATATTAATATTAATAATAATAATAATAATAATAATAATAATAATAATAATAATAATAATAATAATAATAATAATAATAATAATAATAATAATAATAATATTAGTAATTAAATGTATCCAATTTCATATATATATATATATATATATATATATATATATATATATATATATATATATATATATATATATATATATATATATATATATATATATATATATATATATGTATATATATGTATATAATGATATTGATAATATCGATATTTATATTAATAATAATAATGAAAGTAATAACCTTAACATAACACTATATTTTAATTTGTGATTAAATTTTATATATTAATATTACAATTTTAATTATGTAATATTATAAATCATATATATATAATATCATATACTTAATATTTGCTATTTATATATTTTAATATAATTATAACTGTGAATAGAAATTATACATATATCTATATATATATACCCATGTATCTATTTACAATTTATTTGTTCATGAATCGTCGAGAACAGTTAATGGTTGATAATGCTAAAAACGAACATATTTTTCATAGCATTATCCCTCAAGGAAGACAAGCTTTTAGTTGCAATTGTTCTATTTACAAGTGATATTCGTTTAAATAATAAAAGGTGAAGACAAAAGACAGATTCGACGAATTGAAGATGCAAACGACCAAAAAGCTCAAAAGTACAAAATACAATCAAAGTGGTTCCAATTATTGATGAGAAACGTCTCAAAATTACAAGAGTACAAGACGCGAAACGTAAAGTACAAGATATTAAATTGTACGCAAGGACGTTCGAAAATCCGGAACCGAGACATGAACCAACTATCAACGCGCGACGCAACGGAGCTAAAATTACAAGTCAACAGAGTACAAGAATATAATATAATATATATATAATTATATTTAATTATATATATTATATTATATAATAAATAAATAAGCAGCCCAAGTTTTTAAAGACTTTTGAGCTCTCCCAGCTGGCCATGCGATCGCATGGCCTGGAAGAACAAAAACCATGCGATCGCATGGCCCTGAAATCCAGGCGACACCCTATAAATTTCGCAGTTTTGGTTGATCTTTTACCATATATCTATCTCTCACTCGTACACACACACACACATATGTATATATATATATATATATATATATATATATATATATATATATATATATATATATTATATTTTAATTTTAATTTCTAATAATAAGGGTATGTTAGTGAATGTTGTAAGGGTGTAAGTCGAAATTCTGTCCGTGTAACGCTACGCTATTTTTAATCATTGTAAGTTATGGTTAATGTCTCGTAGCTAAGTTATCATTATGCTTATTTAAGACGAAGTAATCATGATGTTGGGCTAAAATATTAAAGACGGGGTAATTGGGCTTTGTACCATAATTGGGGTTTGGACAAAAGAACGACACTTGTGGAAATAAGACTATGGGCTATTAATGGGTTTTATATTAACTAAACGATACCTCGTTAAATTAATATATAGACTTATAATTTGACGTATTTATATATAACCACATATGCTTGACTGGGTACGGTGGGCGGGATATCTATAAATATCAATAATTGTTCATTTTACCGGACACAAAACTAGATTAATAGTTAATAGACTTGTTGAAACAGGGGTGGATTACATTCAAGGGTAATTGGTGTAATTGTTAACAAAGTAGTAAAACCTTGGTCTACACGCAGTCAATAACCTGGTGTATTCATTTAACAAAGTATTAAGACCTTGTTACAATTTGAATCCCCAATTAGTTGGAATATTTGACTTCGAGAATAAGAATAATTTGACGAAGACTTTCATACTTTATGATTATGACTGATGGACTATTATGGATAAATCCCTATGGACATATCGAATAATCCAGGACAAAGGACAATTAACCCATGGGAATAAACTAAAAATCAACACGTCAAACATCATGATTATGGAAGTTTAAATAAGCATAATTATTTTATTTTATATTTAATTGCACTTTTAATTATCGCACTTTTATTTATTGTCATTATATTTAATTGCACTTTTAATTATCGCAATTTCATTATCGTTATTTACTTTACGCTTTAAATTAAGTTGTATTTATTTTTAATATTTTACATTAGGTTTTAACTGCGACTAAAGTTTTAAAATCGATAAACTGGTCATTAAACGGTAAAAACCCCCTTTTATAATAATAATATTACTTATATATATATTTGTATTTTTATAAGTTAAAACTAATATAGCGTTAAGCTTGTTTAAAAGTCTCCCTGTGGAACGAACCGGACTTACTAAAAACTACACTACTGTACGATTAGGTACACTGCCTATAAGTGTTGTAGCAAGGTTTAGGTATATCCATTCTATAAATAAATAAATATCTTGTGTAAAATTGTATCGTATTTAATAGTATTTCCTTGTAAAAATATAACTATTTTATATACCACCTCGCACACATCAAGTATTTTTGGCGCCGCTGCCGGGGAGCATTCTTACATAAACGCCGAAAGCGCAACGCTATAATATAAAAAAAAGATTTTTATTAATTTTTAGTTTACTTTTATTAAAATACGCTTTTGTAAAAAATATACGTTTTAAATTTTAAAAACTGAAAATATAAAAAGAAAAAACAAAAATATAAATATTTTTAAGAGTTTGTTAAATATAAAACTATAAAGTTTCTTTATTTTTTTTTTTGTAAAAATATAAGTTTTATTTAGTTTATATCAATATATTATATAAATATATAAATCAGAATACAATATATATATATATATATATATATATATATATATATATATATATATATATATATATATATATATATATATATATATATATATATATATATATATATATATATATAAACTCTCGGCCCGATCACTGTAGCAGCCCAAGGCCTGGCCCGTAACCCTAGCTCATGCGATCGCATGAGCCCGAAGGCAAATTCTCATGCGATCGCATGAAAGTACCTGACACGCCAGAGTTGACTGGTAACAGCAATCATTACGGAGTATTATTATTAATTATAATTAATTTAAAACCCTAATTAGGTTTTACTTATTTTATTATTTAAGTTTTAGTTTTATTATTTAATTTGTATTTTTAGTTTAATTAGTTTTAATAAATTATAAAATTAATAGTTTTATAAAATAAATAATATAAAAATAATATTTTTATAAAAATTGTACTTTTTACAACTTTAAGTTTATTTTTATATTTTGTTTCTTTTTAATTGTTTTAGCGTAATATTTGTATTTTTCGCTCATATTTAATTCTAAAACATAGTATTTGCCATAGTTATTTTTATTTCTAGATTTTTAGGCTTTGCCGTAAAATCCCTTAAGTGCTTTTTCTTTAGACTAAGATTTAGGTGCTTTAGAATTTTGCGACGCCATTTTTAAGTTTTAGTACCTTTTTAAGTTATTGCCGTTTTGGGATATAGTATTTCTTTTAAGCTTTAATATTTTTAGACGCAACTTTTAATTCTTAGTTTTTAGTTCCTTTTTAAGTTTCGACGCGCTACTTTCTTATTTTTATTTTTCGACGCCTATTATTTTTCGACGTTTTTCGACGCGCTCTTTTTCTTTCTTATTTCTTGACGCTCTAGTTTTTAGGACATAAAATTTTTCTATTTCTTCTCTCTAAATTTCTTTAAACTTTAACGAAAAATTATTTTAAGCGGTTAAATTGATAGACATCAAAATTTTCTGGTTCGTAGTATTAGTTGGATTTGTACGTGGACTGGGTTATTGGAGCCAAACAGTACTCAATTATATTGAGACCAAACGAATCCTGCCCCTCTGCTGCATCTTTTGGCTATTCGAAACGTGGGCAAAATCAGAAAAGTCTATTAATTGGATAACTTATATAATTTTTCTTTCTTTTTAAAAACTAATAGGATATTCAGTGAATGCACCGAGCAAAATGTTCACCACCTTTTGTACGTTCACCACCTGTAACTCGATCAAGACATCTAGCAAATATTGTCGCCGTTGATTTTTCTTTAGAATCGTCATCCAGTCGACCAAGTACTCCAATTCAAATTTCCGATAATCCATTTTTTGAACCCGACCTCACAATTGAGAATCCGGAGAATATTCAGGGACAATTCATAGATCTTGAACCATTAATCTTTCCTCCGGAACAACCAATCATTCAAACGGAGATTATCGAGGAACAACCCATTAAATCAGAATCCTCTAGTGATTCAGATTCGACAAATTTAATCATGGAGAATCTGGAACCTCTAAGTATGGAAGACCGAATGAGAGCTAAACGCACTGGCCAAGGTCACGCAATTACTCAACTAGACATTAATGCGCCAGATTATGAAATCAAAGGACAAATCCTACACATGGTAACTAATCAATGCCAATTTAGTGGTGCGCCAAAGGAAGATCCAAATGAACATCTTCGTACCTTTAATAGGATCTATACTCTGTTTAAAATAAGAGAAGTGGAGGATGAACAGATCTATCTCATGTTATTTCCCTGGACTTTAAAGGGAGAAGCCAAAGATTGGTTGGAATCGTTACCTGAAGGGGCGATTGATACATGGGACGTTTTAGTTGAAAAATTTCTTAAACAATTCTTTCGGG
The DNA here is from genome assembly GCF_046630445.1 of Rutidosis leptorrhynchoides. Classification (NCBI taxonomy): domain Eukaryota; kingdom Viridiplantae; phylum Streptophyta; class Magnoliopsida; order Asterales; family Asteraceae; genus Rutidosis; species Rutidosis leptorrhynchoides. The sequence continues at coordinate 147,335,888 of NC_092333.1, forward strand.
CATCTAAAGCCGTGAGACTTCAAGGAGAAATTGTTACGTTCACACAAAAGCCAAACGAAACTCTATATGAAGCATGGACCAGATTTGGAAAATTATTGAGAGGATGTCCGCAACATGGTTTAGATACCTGTCAAATAGTACAAATATTCTACCAGGGATGCGACATCACTACAAGGAAAGACATCGATATAGCAGCTGGTGGTTCCATTATGAAGAAAACAGCAACTGACGCTTATAAAATTATTGATAACACTGCTTCCCACTCACATGAGTGGCACCAAGAAAAAGATATCGTTAGATCATCTAAAGCAGCTAGAGCCGATTCTAGCCATGACTTAGATTCCATTTCCGCAAAGATAGATGCTGTCGAGAGACGAATAGAAAAGATGACTAAAGATATTCACTCAATACGAATTAGTTGTGAGCAGTGTGGAGGACCACATTTGACAAAAGATTGTCTCAGTATTGAACTAACAATGGAACAAAGAGAGAATGTTTCATACATAAACCAAAGGCCTGGAAATAATTATCAGAATAATTATCAACCGCCAAGACCAATCTACAATCAAAATCAGAATTATAACCAAAATGTTCCATACAACAACCAATAAGGTCCTAGAAATCAACAAGTATCCAACAATACTTACAATCAGCAAAGACCTAATTTTCAAAATAAACAACCACAAACCGATGATAAAAAGCCAAATTTAGAAGACATGATGTCGAAGCTAGTTGAATCTCAAACACAGTTTTTCACATCTCAAAAACAAACCAATGAACAAAATGCTCAAGCATTTAAAAATCAACAAGCTTCTATTCAAAATTTGGAACAAGAAGTAAGTAACCTAGCAAGGTTAATAGGTGAAAGAAAATCGGGAAGTCTACCTAGTGATACAAATGCTAACCCCCGGAATGAAACAGCTAAAGCCATTACCACAAGAAGTGGTATTACACTTAAACCACCTGAAATACCTGTAATTTCTGATGAAACTATTCCTACTCCACAAGAACCACAATCTGAACAAGATAAGGAAAAAGAACCGGTAGTTGAAAAGGTTAATGAAGATAACACAGTTAAGGCAAAACCTTATGTTAAACCATATCAACCACCACTTCCTTACCCGAGTAAAATGAGAAAAGAGAGACTTGAAGCCGAGCAATCCAAATTTTTGGATATGTTTAAACAAATAAATGTAAATCTTCCTTTCATTGATGTGATTTCAGGAATGCCTAGATATACTAAATTCCTGAAAGATCTAATCACAAATAGAAAGAAAATGGAAGAACTCTCGGCTGTTACTATGAATGCTAATTGTTCTGCAGTGCTGTTGAATAAGATACAAGAAAAACTATCTGATCCAGGAAGTTTCACAATTCCATGTTTTCTGGGTAGTCTAAGTTCAATAGAAGCATTGGCAGACTTAGGTGCTAGTATAAATTTAATGTCGTATTCACTATACACTAAACTAGACCTTGGAGAATTGAAACCAACAAGAATAAGCATACAACTAGCCGATCGATTAGTAAAATATCCTAGAGGGATAATGGAGAACATTCTAGTTAAAGTTGGTACTTTAGTATTTCCAGTAGATTTTGTTATTCTGGATATGGAAGAAGATTCTCGAGTTCCTCTCATATTAGGAAGACCATTCTTAAACACGGCTAAAGCAATGATAGACGTGTTTGGTAAGAAATTGACCCTAAGTATAGAGGACGAGAGTGTTACCTTTTCCGTTGATAGAACAATGCAACAACCGCAATCTGCAGATGATACATGTTATTATATTCAAACTATAGAATCACATGCAGAATTGTTAGAAGAATTTTCAGAACTACAAGGAACAGGAGAATGTTCTTTAGGAGGAGGAATTGAACCAATTGATGAACTTGAAATGTTAGCTACACTTATGGCTAATGGATATGAACCAACAACATAAGAAATTCAAATGCTAAAAGAAGAAGACATATATCGATATAAATCATCGATAGAAGAACCACCGACATTAGAGTTAAAGCCACTTCCAAACCATTTGGAATATGCTTATTTACATGGTGAGTCTGAATTACCTGTAATAATATCGTCTTCTCTTACTGAAAATGAAAAATCTCAACTCATTTCTGTGCTAAAAGCTAATAAACCAGCCATTGCATGGAAAATTCATGACATTAAAGGAATAAGTCCTTCGTATTGCACACATAAAATCCTTATGGAAGAAGGTCATAAAACGTATGTGCAACGCCAACGAAGACTAAATCCTAACATGCAAGATGTTGTTAAGAAAGAAATTATTAAACTGCTAGATGCAGGTTTAATTTATCCAATTTCTGATAGTCCATGGGTAAGCCCAGTTCAATGCGTACCTAAGAAGGGTGGCATGACTGTCATTACAAATGAGAAAAATGAGCTTATTCCTACTAGGACTGTAACAGGATGGCGTGTTTGTATTGATTATAGAAAATTAAATAACGCCACCAGAAAAGATCACTTTCCCTTACCTTTCATTGATCAAATGTTGGAAAGATTAGCCGGAAATAGTTACTATTGTTTTCTTGATGGTTTTTCCGGATACTTTCAAATTCCAATAGCACCCGAGGATCAAGAGAAAACCACGTTCACGTGTCCTTATGGTACTTTTGCTTACAAACGCATGCCATTTGAACTTTGCAACGCCCCTGCAACCTTTCAAAGGTGCATGATGGCGATTTTTCACGACATGATAGAAGAATGCATGGAAGTTTTCATAGATGACTTTTCAGTCTGCGGTGATACTTTTGAAACATGTCTAATTAATCTTGAACGAATGCTTATTAGATGCGAACAATCAAATGTAGTACTTAATTGGGAGAATTGCCATTTCATGGTTAAAGAAGGCATCGTTCTTGGACATAAAATTTCAAAGGAAGGAATTGAAGTAGATAGAGCTAAAGTAGATGTAATTGCTAAACTTCCACATCCCACCAATGTTAGAGGAGTTAGGAGTTTTCTAGGGCATGCCGGTTTTTACCGACGTTTTATAAAAGATTTTTCTAAAATTGCCACTCCTATGAATAAACTCCTAGAAAAGGATGCTCCATTCATCTTTTCAGATGAATGCATCAAATCTTTTAATATTCTTAAAGAGAAACTCACTAATGCGCCGATCATGATAACACCAAATTGGAATCTACCATTTGAACTAATGTGCGATGCAAGTGATTTTGCAATGGGAGCCGTTTTAGGACAAAGGATTGAAAAACGATTTCAACCTATTTATTATGCTAGTAGGACGTTACAAGGAGCACAAACAAATTATACAACTACTGAAAAGGAACTCCTTGCTATTGTCTTTGCTTTTGACAAATTTCGTTCATATCTCGTTCTAGCAAAAACGGTGGTCTATACCGACCATTTTGCTCTTAGATACCTATTTTCGAAACAAGATGCCAAACCAAGATTAATCCGTTGGATCTTACTCTTACAAAAGTTCGATATTGAAATCCGAGATAAAAAGGGAGCAGAAAATCTCGCCGCTGATCATCTTTCTAGTCTTGAAAATCCCGAATTAGAACTTCTAAATGAATCGACCATACAAGACAACTTTCCTGATGAATATCTACTTAGTATGTGGATTTCTTGAAAAAGGATTATCGTACCAAAAACGAAAGAAATTCGTTAGTGATATAAAACACTATTTCTGGAAAGATCCACATTTGTTTAAAAGTTGTCCCGATGGAATAATACGCCGATGTCTATTTGGAGACGAAGCTAGTCAAATCTTAAATCATTGTCACACAGGACCAACAGGAGGGCATTATGGGCCTCAACTCACAGCAAGAAAAGTTTATGATGCTGGATTCTATTGGCCTACAATTTTCAAAGACGCACACCTTCTTTGCAAATCCTGTGATGCTTGTCAAAGGGCCGGAAAAATTAGTCAATGTGATGAAATGCCACAAAATGTCATTCAAGTATGTGAAGTATTTGACATTTGGGGTATTGACTTTATGGGTCCATTTCCAAAATCTCATAATAATCTTTACATTCTCGTTTCCATTGATTATGTATCTAAATGGGCGGAAGCACAAGCTCTCCCAACTAACGATGCACGAGTTGTAGTCAACTTTTTAAAACATCTTTTTGCTAGGTTTGGAACACCGAAAGCTTTAATAAGTGATCGGGGTACTCATTTTTGTAATAATCAACTTGAGAAAGTTCTCAAAAGATATGGAGTAACTCATAAAATCTCCACTGCTTATCATCCACAAACAAGTGGACAAGTTGAAAATAATAACCGAGCTTTAAAACGTATTCTAGAGAAAACTGTAGGATCAAATCCGAAGGAATGGTCCATTAAATTGGAGGATGCACTTTGGGCTTTTAGAACAGCCTACAAAACTCCAATTGGAACCACACCTTTTAGACTCATTTACGGAAAAGCATGTCATCTTCCAGTAGAAATTGAACACAAAGCATTTTGGGCTTTGAAGACATGTAATCTTGATTTACATGAAGCTGGACGTCTACGATTAAGTCAACGAAATGAATTAGAAGAATTAAGACTTGAAGCATACGAAAATTCGTTAATCTATAAGGAAAGAACGAAGAAATGGCATGATAAAAGAATCAGAAGTTCAAAAGAATTTAAAGAAGGAGACAGAGTTCTTCTTTTCAATTCACGATTCAAGCTATTTCCTAGAAAATTGAAATCAAGATGGTCTGGACCATTCATAGTCAAAAGAGTTTTCCCATACGGAACAATAGAGTTAATAAATTCAAATGGGATTGAATTTAAAGTTAATGGTCACAGAGTTAAACATTACATACATGGTCCGATGAAAGTTGACAATGAAGTTAATCACAATTTCAACACCACAGCTAACTAATTGTGGGGGAAAATCTAGTCTTTTTCGGGTAATATGTATTTCTGTTAGAGTTAGATTTTCTGTTTTCGTGTAGTTCTCGAGAATGGAATCCGAATGGTCTTTCCCTAGCAGACCCTAAAGAACTAGTCTTCTCCCCTCATTCTGAATTTTTATTTTTTTAGGTTTTACGAGATGAAGACTTCCTGTGAATTAAACCATGGTCTAATGCTACACGCTTTGATCACTAAACGTAATAATGACACTCTTCTAAGTGAATTAGTATCATTAATCAGAGGTAAATTGGACGGAGTAAGAAAAGAATCCAGGAACGAAAATAATAAGTTACAGTTTGGTAAAGGAAAATCAAAATCCGCAGCGAAAAGAAGAGCACGACACCTTGAAAGATGTCACAAATGCGGAAAATGGTCACACGAAGGAAAATGTTCAACAAATCAGACATATTCCAATACCGAATTCGTTACTTTATGCAGAGATGGACCGTTCATATGTTTCGAAGAAAAAACGTTGAATGCTCGAGGTTACGCCTATGTAGCTATGGAAAACCAATTAGTCCGACTATCTTATGAGTGGACTAAAGCAGGTCACTAAGAAATCTATTTCACAGGGAAGTATGTACAGTTTTTATTTTTATTTTTATTATTTTTAACCTTTTGATAATAAACGCTAAATTGTTCGCTATAAAGTATTAAATTGGTATTCAATAAAATTAGGTTTTGCGACCGAAATTATTGATATCATACAAAAAATTACTACATCACTGCGAAATTTACCGTTTATTCTTAAGGTATAAATATCTTTAATCAATCAACCCAAAATATTTCAGAAATTCGTCAGGAGTAAAACTAGGTAATATAGCCGAAATTACTTTACCGAAAAGAGGGGCGTATATTTTTGATAATATTTGATTGATTAAAGTGGGATAAAAGACCAAAAAGATTTTTAATTCTATTTTTACTTTGTTTTTAAAATTAATATTAAAAACTTTTTAAAATCAATATATAATTAAGTTTGTAAATATTTGTTATTTGAAAAATTAATACTTTTAATATAAGTTTGTATGTATAAAAACAAAAATATAATTTAAGTTTGGTGTGAATTTTTAATATGAATTTTTAATTTTATGCATTTTAAATTTAAGTTTGGTGTGAATTTAAAAACAAAAATTTACTTTATTTCGCTAAGTTAAAAATTGATTTATAAAAATTCGTCGTGAGTTGAAGACTAGGTCGTTGAACCGAAATTGCTCTACCCAAGGGAGGGACGAGAACTTTTATTATCATTATTTTTAATCTTATTGAACTAAAGTATGCCAAAAACATTTAAAAAAACCCAAAAATCTTTACTTTTAAAACCGCGCTTAAAAATTGACAAATTTTAAAATTTTGTCGAGGGACGGACTAGGACAACGATCCGAAACGCCCTCATCCTAAAAAGAAATAAATTTTTAAAATTTAATTAATTTTATGTTTTATTAAGTATAAGGTTAAAAAAAAAAAGGCCAAAGTACTGTACCCGGACCCCCATGCGATCGCATGGGTTTTGAACTTCAACTCCATGCGATCGCATGGAGCTGGAAAACAGGCCAGATAGAAAAAGCTCAGCGAGCTGTGTTCTGCTCTTTACACAATACACACACACATACACGAAAATCTCTCAAAACCTCACCAAATTTCACCAAATTTTCACCGTAATTCGTCAAATTTCTCGCTCTAATCATGAAATTGTTCAGAAGTTTATCAAAAAAGGTAAAAATTACACCCCTAAACTCTAAAAATTCCTAGTTTTTGTGATAATTACCAATATTTTACCTAATGCAATTTTGTTAATTTCTAGTGTATTTTATGCAAGTATAACCTAGATTGATGCTATTTAACATGATTTGAAGCCAAAAACTTCAAAAATTTTAGAAATCTAGGGTTTGTGTTCTTGAGCAATTTGGGGCTTTTTGATATAAACAGGTTATGGCCGATTTTTGTCATGAATTATTGCTAAATTGAGTAGTGTAACATGTTTAGGTAGCTAAATGATCCAAACTTTAATCCTAAACATGATTTTTGAAGATTAAAGTGGACTTTTTAGGTGCAAAATTCATGAACTTGATTAATTTGATATAATTGCCATTTGAGACTTGTTTAATTGTTAGTAAAGGTTGTTTTAACATGTTATTTGAGTTAAATGCTTATGAACTTTTTATACATTTTCATATGTGCTTATTTGAAAAAGTGTAAAATTGTAAAAAAAAATGTGAAAATCTGTATAAGTTTAATTTTGATGAAACATGTTATTGTGATTATTTTAAGTTGTTATTTTGCTAACACTAATGCATATTAGGATGCACAAATTTTGTGTTTAATGTGTTTTGCAGAGAGCCGATACTGGAGGTTCATCATCATCATCATCTAGACGACCTGCTCCAGAACCAGAACCAAAAATGCAATATGAACCTGAACAAGTACCACAACAGGAACAACAACATCAGCCTGATCAACACGTACCTTATTATGATCCACTACAGTTTGTTAATGAATTCATAGTATTTCCGATGCATCCGCCTGTAGAATACCCAACGATTCATGAACACACATTGCATCCTAATCTGAGATTCGATAGACGATGGAGAGATTACCCGGCATAACAAAGTAATAAATTCAAATTAGTAACGAAAGATGTAGAGGTGCCTAGGGTAATTGATTGGGATCCTTTGGAAAGGGTCCAACTTGCTGACCGTGTTAGGGAGCATTTGATACAAAGGTATGGCAGTTCTTCTTTTACTGATTGGGAACGCTTATTCACCATTCGTAGACCTGTATATAAGTAATGGTGTGTTGAGCTGATGAGTACTATAGCGTTAAATGTAGATGTAGATAGATTAGATGATAGAAGTTTTCTTAGATTTATACTTGGCGGTAGGATGTACAGGATGTCCATGCTGGACATGGCCAGGGCATTACAGATATATACGCCCGCTGAATTACTACTACCCGATTGTATGAAGTTGATTTATCGTGGTGAAAGGGTAGATAGGAATTTTGATGCGAACGCCGTTTGGAGGCGTATGTCCGATTATAATGTTTTTGGGCGGGGAGGAACACATACCTACTTACATATTAACAGAGCCGAGCTTCGTATAATTCATAGATTTTTGGCTAACTCGATTACACAGAGAGGTCACAACAAGGAAAAATTGACCTTACATGATTTATTTTACCTAAAGTGTATTCGAGACCCAAGAGGCTTTGTTAATATCCCCTACTGTGTTGGTTTTTATTTATCTAAGATGGTTGAAGGAATACAGGAAGGGGGGATAATTGGAGGAGGTATTTTTGTTACTCTTATTGGAGAGTATTTAGGTGTAGATAAGGACCAAGGGGGTCCACTTTTGGAATGTAGGGAATAGGTTGAGCTTTTAGGATTGAGGGTTTATGCGGGTGCTAAGGTATTGAAGAGTAGACGCAACCAGGCAATACCCTATGAAGGTAGTCATCCTCTGGTAGAGAGAGGCTCAGACGAGGAAATGGAGGAAGCGGATGACATTAGGGATGTCATTCGGGAGGCTATGACTGATGTCTACCAGCGTGTAGATGAGGTAGATATGACAAACGCGAAGAGATTTTGTCGGATGGAGCAGTGGCAAGCCCGGAATGATTACGAACATTCCAGGCAACGACAGCATGATAGATGGGACTATCATCAACGTCAGATTATGAGCCGGCTGTCACCTCAGGATCACTATGTTCTGACCCGACCCGCTTACTATCCTCAACACCAGCCCGAGATGAGACCACCTTACACTCTCTACGACCCTAACCAGGCATACCAGTACACCTATCACCAACCATGGAACCCGGACGATGACATGAACTGGAATCCCTATCCAGATTGATTTAGTTCCGGTTAGTAATTTATATGATTTATAATTTTTATTATTTCTGTTTATTTATGTTTAAACACATTATATTATGATACTTTTATTGTAATGTTTAATATTTTTATTATGTTGTACTAATGTTTCATTTTTGATTTGAAAGTGGAATTTTAAGTCCCATTTCAAATTACCATGCATGTTTATATTTGTATTGTATGTATATTGTCGATTGTACAAAACAGGGTAAAATAGCGCATTTTCAAAGACTGGCATTAAGTTCAGCAAAAGCTAGTACTTTTGACGACAAAACGAAAAACAAATGTGATGTAACAACAAGATGGAATGAACAAATGATATGCACCATTTATCATTCAGCAAACAAACGCCAATATGTTTGGAAACTTTGGTAAAATTTAATCATTTTTCTACGCTAATCACACTCAATAATTTAAATTGTTACTGATTTCTTGCAAATGAGGGCATTGCAAGATCTTAAGTGTGGGAAGGGGTTAAATTCTTTTGGATTTTAAAAATTTTTGATTTAAATTGGTTACCATTAAAAATACTAGTAAAGCAGTAGTTGTATTAGAATTTAGTACTCTCTGATAATAAAGAACAGTCCTAGTCTTATATACTGACTACCCAATTCTAGTAAAAATTTTCAAAATTTTCAATTAAATGAATTCAAAATCATGTTTATACATATTTATGAATGAAAAAACTAGGTGTTAAACACCGAAATTATTGTTACCTCGGAAAGGACATAAATTGAGAAACAAACCAAAATGTTAGAATTCATTTAAAATGGAATAGAGGACAATAAAAAGGAAAATAAAAGCCAAGTGTGGAAAAATTTACCAAGTTATTTTGAACATATATGACATATTTCTGTAACAAATAACTGAAGATGCTTTTGCTTTAGACTAAACTAATCAGTTTCACCCGATTTACTATAATATATTTGAAAGAATAGATGGATCTACACGATGAATCAATTCCATCATTAAAAGGAAGTAAAGTCTTCCAAAAAAGAAACGCGCTTCTTGATTTAGGTCATGAAGTTGTCGTCCAGACCAGCTGTAGGTTGACGAAAAATCTAGAAAAGTCATCTCTAAAATCCGCAGGAAATCCACGGACCTCAGCATCAAACAGGGTCGCCAAGTGGTCAGACTTATCCTAACCATGAGATGATCTGTCTCGTAAAATGGGGAGGGCGCCGTGCAAATTAGCTTGATAAGACTAATGAATCAGACTCCCAGAAAGGATAATCTCCTTAAAAGATCAAAAATCAGCTTTTAAGACTGATATTACTCAATCCTTGAGATTGACCTTAAAGATTGAGAATTACAAACTCATGGAATTCAATGATATCTAAACTCGAGCTTGAACGAGAAAATATTTTGATCAAAATTACAAACCAATTTGTTTTCTGAAAACCCATTTTTAATGCGTTCATTACCATTGAACGTAAAATCCTAGGAATTCACCTGGAATTCATTAGGTCACCTGAACTAAATCGGGTGTCAACCGTAAGAACGGTGGTTGCATAGCATGGTCAAAGACAGGATCTTGTGCCAAACCAAAAAATTATAGGGTGAGCTTTACTATTGCTCCTACCAAGGATAGTAATTGCATCCGACACGTTATAGACCATAATTAAAAGCATGTCAGGGGACATTGCCTTAACAGTTGCTTGTTCAACGCTTTCCTTTACAACCGGACGGTAGTTTACCGAAAGGTAATATACGGAGCAAGTATACTGGACGTGTTGCTTTTCCAATACAAGGATAGCAAGTGGGTGACACAAAACCGCAAATTTTGAGCTAAAATTTTCAAATTTGAAACCCACCAAACCCACAAAAACAATTTGCAAACACCGGTGAAGGGTTATTCCGGAAAACTAATCTAGGGTAAAAGCTAGATTTAATTTTTAAAAGATCAAATATTTTCATAAAGATCCAATTTCCTTAAGGATCTAAATTTTTATAGTCATGTGGGACTATAAACCACATCGTTACTACCATTGTTTATACTGTCGTATAGAAATCACTGATGTACAAAGTGTAAAGAATTAAAAAGTGATTTTAGTATTTTTATTTCAAGACTATATTGCTTGAGGACAAGCAACGCTCAAGTGTGGGAATATTTGATAATGCTAAAAACGAACATATATTTCATAGCATTATCCCTCAAGGAAGACAAGCTTTTAGTTGCAATTGTTCTATTTACAAGTGATATTCGTTTAAATAATAAAAGGTGAAGACAAAAGACAGATTCGACGAATTGAAGACGCAAACGACCAAAAAGCTCAAAAGTACAAAATACAATCAAAGTGGTTCCAATTATTGATGAGAAACGTCTCAAAATTACAAGAGTACAAGACGCGAAACGCAAAGTACAGGATATTAAATTGTACGCAAGGACGTTCGAAAATCCGGAACCGAGACATGAACCAACTATCAACGCGCGACGCAACGGAGCTAAAATTACAAGTCAACGGAGTACAAGAATATAATATAATATATATATATAATTATATTTAATTATATATATTATATAATAAATAAATAAGCAGCCCACGTTTTTAAAGACTTTTGAGCTCTCCCAGCTGGCCATGCGATCGCATGGCCTGGAAGAACAAAAACCATGCGATCGCATGGCCCTGAAATCCAGGCGACACCCTATAAATTTCGCAGTTTTGGTTGATCTTTTACCATATATCTATCTCTCACTCGTACACACACACACACACACACACACACACACACACACACACACACATATATATATATATATATATATATATATATATATATATATATATATATATATATATATATATATATATATATATATATATATATATATATATATATATATATATATATATATATATATATTATATTTTAATTTTAATTTTAATTTTAATTTCTAATAATAAGGGTATGTTAGTGAATGTTGTAAGGGTGTAAGTCGAAATTCTGTCCGTGTAACGCTACGCTATTTTTAATCACTGTAAGTTATGGTTAATGTTATTTTTAAATTAATGTCTCGTAGCCAAATTATTATTATGCTTATTTAAGACGAAGTAATCATGATGTTGGGCTAAAATATTAAAGACGGGATAATTGGGCTTTGTACCATAATTGGGGTTTGGACAAAAGAACGACACTTGTGGAAATAAGACTATGGGCTATTAATGGGTTTTATATTAACTAAACGATACCTCGTTAAATTAATATATAGACTTATAATTTGATGTATTTATATATAACCACATACGCTTGACTGGGTACGGTGGGCGGGATATCTATAAATACCAATAATTGTTCATTTTACCGGACACGGAACTGGATTAATAGTTAATATTACTTATATATATATTTGTGTTTTTATAAGTTAAAACTAATATAGCGTTAAGCTTGTTTAAAAGTCTCCCTGTAGAACGAACCGGACTTACTAAAAACTATACTACTGTACGATTAGGTACACTGCCTATAAGTATTGTAGCAAGGTTTAGGTATATCCATTCTATAAATAAATAAATATCTTGTATAAAATTGTATCGTATTTAATAGTATTTCCTTGTAAAAATATAACTATTTTATACACCACCTCGCACACATCAATGGTCAAATGGATATATGAAGCTAGTTCAAAAATTTTGAGACTCAATATTTCAGACTTTGCTTATCGTGTCGAAACCATATAATAATTTAGTTTAAATTTGGTCGGAAATTTCCGGGTCGTCACACAAAACGTCAACGAAAAATGTTGAGTGAATCTACAGGTTTAGTAAATCATTTCTTAAGTAAGGCCACAAGATTTTCTTAGAAAACATCATTGGAAAGGTATACATTATCATGAGCACTTGATTATAAAGCTTTAATCTTTGTGTGAGCCGAGCACACGTCTTTAGTTTACCCTATACTGGCGATACACCGATCAAGTGTACGTGTTACAACTACATAAGCACCTGTTTAACGTTGCGGTGAGGTTTGTCAAACCTAACGGTACCGTCCCTATAAGTCGAGCTTACAAAGTAATTAATATAATCAAGCTAAGGGATTTTTGATCTGAACTCATATGTATATTCTTAGTAAGTTACTTGTGCCAAACACGTAAATCATTTGTAAAAAGCATGCATCTCATCCCTGTAAAAACATAGTAGGGACTGTAGACTCACCTTAGCAAAAGCACTCGTAAAGATCTTAGCAAATCGTACTGTTGTCGAAACTCTCGACTGAACAACACAAACTAATCAAGTAAATCATCTTAAGTATACACTAATAGGTCAAACTTCGTCAACCCATAGTGTACGCAAAGTCCTGGTGCTCAGACTGACTCAACGAATAAGTAAAAATCAACTAATCCAAGCAAGTCAACCAAAGTCAAACCAAAAGTCAACTCGGTCAAAGTGGTCAACTAAAGTCAAACATCTTAGTAGGTCATGCAAACATGTCAATAAGTCAAACATAGGTCGTATAACATGTTAACGCTCGTAGTTTAGCAAATCGCATTTTTCACACCTTAGAGTAATCCTTCGAAAATCATACGTCGTAAAGAAATACACTCATAGCACATGGCACATAATTCATAAAATTATGACCAACTCCAGATCATAACTAGGCTTAAAATAGATTCCAAAAAGTCCAGCCAAAGCCTCATACGATAATTTAAATTCAGAAGTCAGAAGGGATCAAGTCTGAGTTCATTACAGAAATTTCTGCTCGCGCGTCAGTTTTTAAACATTTTTAAAGAAATATAGAAAATAGATTTTAATGAATGGCCAATTGGTTTAATCTCAAGACATCTTAAAATTTAGGTGATAAAATAATCAGAAGCATTTATTTAGCCAATTTGTACAGATTTGCAAAAAATTACAGACTCATCAGTTTTTGACCATCAATCGGACATATCATTTAGACGAGCATTTATCTCATGGAAAATCACGTTCTCGCAAGTTCTCATACAAATAAAACATTTCAAGTAACATATAAAATAGCATATTCCAGAAGATAAAAGTCTAAATCAATTCCTAGTTTATTCTATAAATTTTTACTTGAACTTAAAAACTGATTCTGCATACTTTACAAATCAAATATTCGTTTTATCATATCGGGAGCATTATATAACCTTTCGACGCAAATCTTTAGTCCAAATTACATAAATTTTCACAAGGAATACATTAGTACATTTTATATAAGCTAAAACACATAGCATGCAACTCAGAAAATTCGGATTTCATGTAAACCCTAACGTAAACTTCGATTACGCATATCTCGAGCATACGATAACGAAATCACGCAAAATCGGAGTCTAAAATTAATAACTTTTCAATATCTTTCTAATTAAACATATTACAAAGTAAGATCTCATATCAATTTAATCATATCATCAATAAAATTTTTTTTTTCAATCAAACACCGTTAATAACGCAATCAATCAACAATTAACAATACTAGACATCATTAATTGAGCACTAGACTCTAATACACTACGTAATTGATCAAAAAACTGATTTAATAAAGTTAGGGTTACTAGTTATACCTCAAACGATCAATCAAACAACAATACTAGACGTAGAACGATGCGTAGAACAACTTTGATGCACAAGGTTTCTTCAAATATTGAGTTGATGATGGAGTTATGGTGGTGGTGATGGCCGACGGTCATAAGAGGGAAGGGGGGAAGCAAAATCGACCAAAAAAAACAAGAATGAGGGTTTGTGGGATTTCCTTGTTATTTAAATGTTGGGTTAGGGCCTAATTACAAGTCCACAAGCACACTAGGAGCCCAAGTCACAAATTCTAAGGGGCTAAGGGGGGTGGTCGGCTGAATGTCCCACCTAGGGGTGTTCTGGGCTCGGTTTTGCTAAGTTACTCATAAGCGCGTGGTCCGTTTCATTGCCGTTAATCGTACCGGGTCTCCGGAACATTAACTAGTCGTTGAAACGCAATCACCGAGTTTAATTCATTAAATAAATAATAAATTAAAAATAATTTTCTTAAAGTCAATATTTATCGAAAATAATTATTATGTCGTTTTTCTGAGTTCCGTAAACTGAAAAGCTTTCTAGACGATAAACTTAATCGTAATGTTTCTAGTTATTTCGCTAACTAAAATAAGTTCGTAAATTAATATAACATATTAAATCAAACATTCCTCTAATAATTATGTATTTAATTCTATTAAATACACAAATCTAAGCAATCACCGTTAAATACTTAACGGACAATTAACGATAGTAAACGAAAAAAGTCGGGTTGTTACACACTTCCAGAGTATCCTCAAGCTCTTGTGAGAGAAACCCTAGAGTGAGAAAGCGAACTTTTGGTGAAGAAGGAGGCAATCCAACCCAAATTGAAGTGTATCTTGGTGATTTCAGCTACAAGACTCCATTTTCTTCTTGAGGTAAACCCTAAATCTAAATTTACATATTTGAATCTTGCATTTATGTTAGGGTTTGAGTTGTGGATGGTGATAAACCTTTTTTCATTAGAAATTTGGGTTTAGGGTGTCTTGTGGTGCATGTAAACTCTATTAATGTGGGTTTTTGCTCGGATGACGTTTGTGTAAAGTTGTTCACTAAATTAGATGTTGAAGTGTTCATAAGAACATATTTTGTGAGTCAAACTTGGATGTTTACTATGATGTGTGTCAAGCTTGGGTTTATGTCAAATTATTGGTAAATGAGTACTTGGGTTATGATAGTAATGGTGTTGTGTTATACAATCACCATCTAATGTTGATTGTGGATGAACTCTATGCTTATTAGTTATGTGAGGTTAAGGTGTGATAGACCTTGGTTGTTAGCTAAATTGTTATATATAGCTTAATATTTGGTCTTTGTTATAGGTGAATTACTTTGACGGTTACAGAGGTTAGTGATTGTATCGCTAAGAATATACGAGGTGAGTGTAACGATTATATATGTGTGTGTGCATAGATTACGGGTTTGGTGGTAGTGAAATGACTGTTAGTCGGGATTCACTTAGATCGTGTGTCGATAACCACACGGCGAATATAGTGTATTGAGCATTTGTTAGATTCACTATAAGTCATTTGTCGGAGGGTATTGGATGATTCCAGTTTTGATCGAGTGTCGGTTCACTTAGAGTTGTATGTCGATGGGAATCGGTGTTTATGGTTAACCATATGTGTTTTGTTGTATCTTGTGTTAGGCATTGTGATATTGTATGCTCTGATGTATTATTGCCAACGTAAGTGTTTATGCTTATGTGATTGCATATATGTATGATAGGTGACTTATGTATATATGTATATGATTGTTGCATTCACTAAGCATTAGCTTACTTTTCGTTATTGCTCATTTTTATAGATTAGAGTGCAAGGAAAGACAAGAGTAAGATCGATGGTTAGCTTTCTTGTGAGACGGTTGCGGGCTAGGTTTCATTACCCGTCCTAATCCATCTGGACGAATACATTACAATTGGTTACATCGCGAGGTACTTGACGACCTCTATATGATACATTTTACAAACATTGCATTCGTTTTTAAAAGACAAACTTTTATTACATCGAAAGTTGACGGCATGCATATCATTTCATAGTATATTCAACTATAATTGACTTAGTAATAATCCTGATGAACTCAACGACTCGAATGCAACGTCTTTCGAAATACGTCATGAATGACTTCAAGTAATATCTCTAAAATGAGCAAATGCACAGCGGAAGATTTCTTTCATACCTGCGAATAAACATGCTTTAAAATGTCAACCAAAAGGTTGGTGAGTTCATTAGTTTATCATAATCATTCATTTCCATCATTTTAATAGACCACAAGAATTTCATTTCCAATTCTCACAAATATACGTCCCATGCATAGAGACAAAAATCATTCATATGCATTGAACACCTGGTAATCGACATTAACAAGATGCATATAAGAATATCCCCTATCATTCCGTGACATTCATCGGACATGATAAAACAACATCAAAGTACTAAAGCATCCGGTACTTTGGATGGGGTTTGTTTGGCCCAATAGATCTATCTTTAGGATTCGCGTCAATTAGGGGTGTACTAATTCTCAAAATTAGTGATGTTCCCTAATTCTTAGGCTACCAAGCAAAAAGGGGCATATTCGGCTTCGATCATTCAACCATATAATGTAGTTTCGAATACTTATGTCTATTTCGAAAACATTTATAAAAATTTCGCATGTATTCTCAGCCCAAAAATATAAAGGTAAAAAGGCAAATAAATCTCACCATACTTTATTTTGTAGTAAAAAGAAATATAACGATATTGAACAAATGTAGGGTTGGCCTCAGATTCATGAACCTATATCATTTGTATATTTATTAATAGACATAATCATAATCGAACAAATTTATTTATTATATATATTATATATTAAATTTGAATATATTCAAAATGATTAATATCTATATAGTTGTATTATTATATCCATATTTATTTATATACATTATTGTTTAGTGTTATATTTAAAATTAATAGTTTGTTATATATACGTATTTAAATAAATAATATTAGTAAGTTTGATTTATACAATTAGGTGAAATATTAATATAATTATGGTATATGTAATAAGTATATTTTATGTACAAAATATTTATCTGTTTTAAAAAAAATAGTTTTTGATAATAATAATAATGATGTATTAATAATAATAATAATAATAATAACTTTATTAATAATAATACTAATAATAAGTAATTCACTTAAATTATAATTTTATACATAGTTTTTAATTCCATATATTTATATATATACTTATTATCTTAATGATAATATCTTTAAAACTTTTATTGTCATAATCATAATACTTTTAATATTAATGATATGGATATTACTAATAATAATAATAATAATAATAATAATAATAATAATAATAATAATAATAATAATAATAATAATAATAATAATAATAGTAAAGATGTTACTTTTTAATGATAATATTAGTTTTAACAAAAACGACAAGTTTGCAAATAAAGTTATTTTAGTAATAATGGTAATAATAATAATACTAATACTGATAATAATAATAATAATAATAATAATAATAATAATAATAATAATAATAATAATAATAATAATAATAATAATAATAATAATAGTAATATTGTTAAAAATGATAATTATAATAGTGTTATTAATAATATTTAATATGAAAATGATAATAATAATAAAACTAATAATAAGAATTAGAATAATATATAAAAAAATAACAATAATAATTATATTTATACCTAATATAAAATAAAGTCACGCATTTTTGTTTGATTTCCAAAACAGATCAAGATGGGAGAAGCAAAAACGCAAAGAGGGAACACGATTGAGGAGATCTTCAATTTGGCAACAGCTCAAATCAATCAAGCAACCATCATCGTTGCTCAGTAGATCATTTATTCATCATCATCATCATTCCATCGTCTTCATCAGTCCCACTCATCATCGTTATCGAACAACCACATATAATCAAAGTATTAGTTGCTGTTGGGTTGATGTCTGTTTAAATTGGGAAGAAAAATTTAAGCACCACAGCTTGTAATATTCAAGATTTCATCAATTTATCATTAATCGACCATGAAATCGGTCCTGTAATGGATCAAATAGGTATTTGGTGTTCTCTTTATTTATTTACTTATCTATTTATATAATTGAATATTTTTTTATCAATCATCATCGTTCATTGTAAGTTTTAAATCAATTCATTCAGATTTATTGTAGTGTAATCTATTTGTTTGATTTGATTGAATAATTTCAGAAATAATAAATATAGTTGTGTTCAATAGTGGTAGCAAGATTGTGGTTGTTATTGTAAAATGAAGGTGAAATTGATTTATCTTACCAGGAAGTATGATAAACAAATATAGTTGCAGCTGTAAAAGCTGTAGTACTTACAGTAGTAGTAATAATGAACACAGCAGGCATCAGCAAGTTTCTGTTTTGTGCAAGCTCGAAAATGGTAGTAGCAGTCTAGTGATAGCAGGTTGTGGGTTTGTTCAGATTACTGCAACAACAACAACAACAATATGGGTTACAATTTGGTGATTGTTGGGTGATCTTGTGGTGGATGGCTGTTGTGTTGGGTCGAGCAAGAAAGAAGTAGTAGGGAAGAAAGATATATCGAGCATGTGTGATGGTTTGGTTTAATACTACTCAAATTAGAACATCAAAGAGGCGGTTATATAAATTGGTGTTAGTGGAATTGTGTTGGCCATGTGATTTAGAAAGGAGAAAGAGAGCCACTTGGGGTTTTGATTGGTCTTAAGTGAAGAGCAAAATATATATCTTCTTGGTGTTTGCGGTTGTACAAGGCAGCAATGAGTCAAGGAAGCAAGTTTTTGATTCATACAAAGTTTTACAGGGTGTCGTGAAGGTTGGTGATTCTTGATGATGGCGATTTTCAAAGTGTGATGGTTGTGATCGATGGTTTGTGATTGAAGTGGTGACTGGTGCAGTCTAAGAGTGATGGTAGTGGTTTACATGGGTTGTTTTATGTTTTGTTCTAGTAGTAACAAAAGCAATTGCAGTAGTTTGTAGGTTTGTGTCATGGTTTCATAAACAATCAACATTAATATATTCATGAGGATAATTGTGTAAAGATGATGACAAATAGTGTTTTATCTTGTATGTACGTATGATGTAAATATAATTTATAAGATATATGATAGTGGGAGACAATAGTACACGTGGGTTGATCAATTGTCAAAAGAAAAAGTGTTTTGTAGTAGGATGGTGAAAGGCAAAATATCACGAGCAGAGAAAAATAAAGATACTGACATGGATATATAACCGATTGCATCTTTATTAGATTTCTTTATATTTATTTTTAGTATTAATCATTAATAAATATATTAATAATAATAATAATATTATTAATATTATTAATAATAATAAGAATACTAATAATAATAATAATAGAAATAATACTAATATTAATGATAGAAGTTAATAAGTTGTATTATAATGATAATATTTATAATGATAAAATTTTTAATAAATTTTAGTAATAATGGTATTACTAATACTTTAATTAATAATATTAGTAATTATATTAATGATAATATTTAATAATAATAGTAAGTATTATTAATACTAATAACAATAATACTAATAATATTAATATAACAAATTAACATTAACATGTAATTATATACATGAAATGAATATATTATAAATTCTAAGTATCATATCTTATTATGACGCAAATTATTTTACATCGTTAATTCTCATAACCTAACAGTATATTATGGTTTAAAGTTATTTTATGTATATATATATATATATATATATATATATATATATATATATTTACAAACATTTATTCGTGAATCGTCGGGAATGGTCAAAGGTTATCTGAATTCATATGAACAGTTCAAAAATTTTGAGAATCAACCTTACAGACTTTGCTTATCGTGTCGAGATCATATAAAGATTAAGTTTAAATTTGGTCGGAAATTTTCGGGTCGTCACAGTACCTACCCGTTAAAGAAATTTTGTCCCGAAATTTGATCGAGGTTGTCATGGCTAACAATAAAAATGTTTTCATGACACATACGAGCTGAAAATTAAAGTTTTATCATCAATGAGTAATATAGATAAAACAATTCATTTATGTGATGAGTACGAGTGAGGCTATCGTAAAAGAATGGAATGAGAAATAAAGATTCATCTTGACTTTTGATGTAGTCACTGTTAAATTTAGAAAATAAGGTGCATCTTAACTTTTGACGTTGTCTTTGTTGAATTCCGGAATTCAAGAGATTTAAAGAAAATCTTGGAAATCTATAAGATGTGAATCTTCGAGATTTAAGGAAATTAGGATCTCTTTAATTAAATGCGATGATCTATCCCGATTTACTATGTTTGATATTTCCATTATAAATTTACCTTTTCCGTGCCAGTAGTTTTCACCACTTCTATACTCAATTTTTAAATTCAAAAGATTGTGAAATGCTTAATCCATTTCTGATCCTTGTCCTTATCCTGACTACCGCAACAATCATTCTTCTTTTCCAACTTCCACCGGAGGAATCTGTTTACTTCTACTTTGCCCTTGGGGTTATAGTATTTTTAATTCTCCCGTGTCTTTATGTTGCGATAAACATTGATATCCACGGTTTGTAACCTCCGTGTTGTTGTTGGGCTTTATATTTTCTCATATATCTTGGAGCTCTTTGCCTTTTTATTATCTTCTCGATCTTTAGTAAAGCGAGTAATGGTCCAGAATTTGTAAGTATGGAGTTTCGAATGAACATGACTAATGTTCTCAGAAAGAAACAGAAATGGCACGATCTTGATAAGTTAATTTACCATAATTCAAAAGAAAGATAGAACTATCGGAAAGATATATTCTTGATATGTTTAGAGATTAGGTAAAATGTAAGAGTCGTGTAACATGGCTCATGATGACGTTATGGTCTGTGAATCAACACGTTTCATTAGAACTCAGCATGACTTACTGTAATATAATCACGTTGATCAAGTGTCATTATATTATACTAACTCATGCTTCAATTCCTAACACTACTTCAAAATCATTCATAATTCAAACTCGAATTTTTAAAGAAATTTAGAAACTTAAGTAGTTTCCTTTATGATGTAATATAGATAGCACGAAAAGATAAATAATTTCGGATGAGAATATTTATGAAAATATCTTCAAAAATATCGAAGATATTTATAATGAAAGATACGATAATTCCTTAGAATTTTAGAATCAAATTGTGATGAAGGAATTCATTCACGATGATTTAGAGCGATTAAGGAGCAAGGTATTCGCTAAAGATTTCATCAGAAACAGAATCATCTGAATCCATTATGTACAAGTTTAATCCTTGTAATTTGTTCAGAGTCTCCTTCATGATTCACTCAATTCATTTTTCAGTATCAAAATCTTTGAGCTTTTTCAACATTCCGAGTATTGATTCGTAGACTGGATGCTTTTCAGAATTTCAAAATGAAAGATCATAATTCTAAGAGGTAAATGTTATATGTATACATATAACTGCTGATGTAGAAACGCTGCGAGATTCGAATACTGATCAATGCTTCCCGGTATTTGGTATGGCAACTATCGTTACAAGATGTCGATGAGTACATGATAGGGTTTTAATAAATAAGTATAGAAATTTTTCGGAGAGATTTAAGCCAAGGAGCAACGCGGTTGCTGGTACATCTGTTGGTAATATTGTCGAATATAAAAGGTTTCCCGGTAACAAAGGCGAAAAGACAACGTATATATCAAGGTTATAATAAGGTTGTTTCGAACGAAAAGTCGAAGTTGACTTGCTGGAGCTGTGACAAAACTGGCTATCTCGAACAGGAGTTGCAAAGTTATTTTAGGTAATAACAACGCCAAAGGAACTAGCACAGATACGTGTTAAACATTTACTCAGGTTCTGAGTGTTTTGCAGGTGCATAACTATATGCATCATTCTTTTCTTCCGTAGATGAAGTGCGGTTGGTTCATCCTCTCGATTGATGTGTTTACAGGAATCATGAAAGGTTTGAACGCAGATTGTAATCGTCAAGATACAAATGAGGTTTAAGATGAAATCAAGTGGCAAACTTAAAGAATTATTTAGTTTCATATGTTATAATCATTATTTTAATTCATTTTAATTGTCCAATGTTAGTAGTCCACAGTTGATAGTCCACTGTTAACAGTCTAATAATTCATATATAGCTTAATATATAATATTCGAATTAATTAATACGTATCGTGACCCGTGTACATGTCTCAGACTCGATCACAACTCAAAGTATATATTATTGTAGAATCAACCTCAACCCTGTATAGCTAACTCAAGCATTACTGCATATAGAGTGTCTATGGTTATTCCAAATTATATATATATATATATATATATATATATATATATATATATATATATATATATATATATATATATATATATATATATATGCGTCGATATGATATGTCAAAACCTTGTATACGTGTTTCGATATTTAAAGTGCGTAAAATAAATAACAGAAATTAAATGACAATAAATAAAGTGCGTAAAGTAAATAACAGAAATTAAATGATGATAAATAAAATTGCGATAAATAAACTGCGATAAATAAAATGTAATCAGCTAGCTAGGAACAGTTAGATGGAAACAGTTAGCGTGGATTCTTAACAAAAATTTTCTCATAGTTAATTCGTTTGTTTCTAACAAATTTTATTTTGTCCAATGTTTTTCTTTATTATGCCACTTGTTGGATTCTGATAAATCAAAATCCAAATATGAAATTGGATGAAAATGGTTATTCTGTGGTGAACGGATTTGTATATCGGTGGATGTAAGTAGGATAGTAAACGACTGTTGAATCAGCTTCAAAGAATGTACAGTGTAACTTATTAATGTGAAATCTGAATATTCCTCGGGTATTACCTACCCGTTAAAATATTTTCACCATTAACAGTTTGTACAAAAGAATTTTTAATTACAATCTTTATAAAAATATACTTACATATATATTTTCTTCAGATGTAATCATGGATTTAATGAGTTAATATGATATTAATCTCATTTGATTTACCGTTAGAACTAGATTATATAATCTCTAAAACATTAGAGATTACATAGTCTCTATGAAGAACGAAGATAATTGATGTAGAACGATACGTAGAACGATGATTACACTCTAGGTACAGAATGAGATGTTGAGGCGTGTGATGTTGAAACTTGGGTTGTTGGTGGTACTGTTGGTGCCAGTGATGTTGCTGAATCTGGTAAGTTTTGCACCATATTCTCCAAATTAATTACTCGAGCGTGAAGTTCGTTGACTTCTTCTATTACTCCGGAATGATTGACGGTTGGAATGAGCGGATGAATAAGGTTCAGAATTTGAGATATCATATAATTGTTGTGGGATATCCTGGCAATGAGGGTGAATATGGTGTTTCGGACAGGTTCGCCGGTAAGTGCTTCAGGTTCTTCACCAAGAGGTGAATTCGGTTGGTGGAAGGGATCGCCTTCTTCGCGTCTCCATTGATTAAGTCGACTGCGAACCCATCCCTAATTTATCTAGAATTGGTGATGACTGATTTGTTGATCCATTTCGGTTATACTGCTTTCGGAGCTTGAGTGGGATTCTATTTCGGAATCCGAAGGACTTGAACTAATGATGAATTCCATTTCATGTAATTGAATAAAGGATTTTTCAATATGAAATGATTTTTCGGCTATCGGGTGGCATTCTAATTACATAGAACATTTATATATAGAGAGCAAAAGATTTCGTAGATTACGGAGGAATTTACGGAATATGTCAGGTTACAGTAATATATACGCTAAGATATGAATTAGCAGATACGCTAAGATATGAATTTTGTCTATACACTATTCATGCAATCAATGCAGTAAGATGTGTCTAGACTAATAATGATAAGCATGTAATTTTCTAAGGATGATAAGCAAGTAATTTTTGACACGAAATGATAAGCAAAACTTTTGACATGCAGACATGGTCGAAGTCCAGACCCACTAATGCATCTAAACAATTATCAGTTAGACACACTAATGCATGACCTGGTTCGCTAAGACCACTATTCTGATACCAACTTTCATGACCCGTCCTAATCCATCTGGACGAATACATTATAATTGGTTACATCGCGAGGTACTTGACCTCTATGTGATACATTTTACAAACATTGCATTCGTTTTTAAAAGACAAACTTTCATTATATCGAAAGTGGACGGCATGCATATCATTTCATAGTATATCCAACTATAATTGACTTAGTAATAATCCTGATGAACTCAATGACTCGAATGCAACGTCTTTCAAAATACGTCATGAATGACTCCAAGTAATATCTCTAAAATGAGCAAATGCACAGCGGAAGATTTCTTTCATACCTGAGAATAAACATGCTTTAAAGTGTTAACCAAAAGGTTGGTGAGTTCATTAGTTTATCATAATAATTCATTTCCATCATTTTAATAGACTACAAGAATTTCATTTCCATTTCTCATAAATATACGTCCCATTCATAGAGACAAAAATCATTCATATGGATTGAACACCTGGTAATCGACATTAACAAGATGCATATAAGAATATCCCCTATCATTCCGGGACATCCATCGGACATGATAAAACAACATCGAAGTACTAAAGCATCCGGTACTTTGGATAGGGTTTGTTAGGCCCAATAGATCTATCTTTAGGATTCTCAAAATTAGTGATATTCCCTAATTCTTAGGCTACCAAGCAAAAAGGGGCATATTCGGCTTCGATCATTCAACCATATAATGTAGTTTCGAATACTTATGTCTAGTTCGAAAACATTTATAAAAATTTCGCATGTATTCTCAGCCCAAAAATATAAAGGTAAAAAGGCAAATGAATCTCACCATACTTTATTTTGTAGTAAAAATACATATAACGATATTGAACAAATGTAGGGTTGGCCTCAGATTCACGAACCTATATCATTTGTATATTTATTAATACACATAATCATAATCGAACAAATTTATTTATTATATATATTATATATTAAATTTGAATATATTCAAAATGATTAATATCTATATAGTTGTATTATTATATCCATATTTATTTATATACATTATTGTTTAGTGTTATATTTAAAATTAATAGTTTGTTATATACACGTATTTAAATAAATAATATTAGTAAGTTTGATTTATACAATTAGGTGAAATATTAATATAATTATGGTATATGTAATAAGTATATTTTATGTACAAAATATTTATCTGTTTAAAAAAAATAGTTTTTGATAATAATAATAATAATAATAATAACTTTATTAATAATAATAACTTTATTAATAATAATACTAATAATAAGTAATTCACTTAAATTATAATTTTATACATATTTTTTAATTCCATACATTTATATATATACTTATTATCTTAATAATAATATCTTTAAAACTTTTATTGTCATAATCATAATACTTTTAATATTAATGATATGGATATTACTACTAATAATAATAATAATAGTAAAGATGTTACTTTTTAATGATAATATAAGTTTTAACAAAAACGACAAGTTTGTAAATAAAGTTATTTTAGTAATAATGGTAATAATAATAATACTAATACTGATAATAATAATAATAATAATAATAATAATAGTAATATTGTTAAAAATGATAATTATAATAGTGTTATTAATAATATTTAATATGAAAATGATAATAATAAGAATTAGAATAATAATAAGAATTAGAATAATATATAAAAAAAATAACAATAATAATTATATTTATACCTAATATAAAATAAGGTCACGCGTTTTTGTTTGATTTCCAAAACAGATCAAGATGGAAGAAGCAAAAACGCAAAGAGGGAACACAATTGAGGAGATCTTCAATTCGGCAACAGCTCAAATTAATCAAGCAACCATCATCGTTGCTCAGTAGATCATTTATTCATCATCGTCATCATTCCATCGTCTTCATCAGTCCCACTCATCATCGTTATCGAACAACCACATATAATCGAAGTATTAGTTGATGTTGGGTTGATGTCTGTTTAAATTGGGAAGAAAGATTTAAGCACCACAGCGTGTAATATTCAAGATTTCATCAATTTATCATTAATCGACCATGAAATCGGTCCTGTAATGGATCAAATAGGTATTTGGTGTTCTCTTTATTTATTTACTTATCTATTTATATAATTGAATATTTTTTATCAATCATCATTGTTCATTGTAAGTTTTAAATCAATTCATTTTGATTTATTGTAGTGTAATCTATTTGTTTGATTTGATTGAATAATTTCGAGAATAATAAATATAGTTGTGTTCAATAGTGGTAGCAAGATTGTGGTTGTTATTGTAAAACGAAGGTGAAATTGATTTATCTTACCAGGAAGTATGATAAACAAATATAGTTCCAGCTGTAAAAGCTGTAGTACTTACAGCAGTAGTAATAACGAACACAGCAGGCATCAGCAAGTTTCTGTTTTTTGCAAGCTCGAAAATGGTAGTAGCAGTCTAGTGATAGCAGGTTGTGGGTTTGTTCGGATTACTGAAACAACAACAACAATATGGGTTACAATTTGGTGATTGTTGGGTGATCTTGTGGTGGATGGCTGTTGGGTTGGGTTGAGCAAGAAAGTAGTAGTAGGGAAGAAAGATATATCGAGCATGTGTGATGGTTTGGTTTAATACTATTCGAATTAGAACATCAAAGAGGCAGTTTTATAAATTGGTGTTAGTGGAATTGTGTTGGCCATGTGATTTAGAAAGGAGAAAGAGAGCCACTTGGGGGTTTTGATTGGTCTTAAGTGAAGAGTAAAATATATACCTTCTTGGTGTTTGCGGTTGTACAAGGCAACAATGAGTCAAGGAAGCAAGTTTTCGATTCATACAAAGTTTTACAGGGTGTCGTGAAGGTTGGTGATTCTTGATTATGGCGGTTTTCAAAGTGTGATGGTTGTGATCGATGGTTTGTGATTGAAGTGGTGACGGGTGCAGTCTAAGAGTGATGGTAGTGGTTCACATGGGTTGTTTTATGTTTTGTTCTAGTAGTAACAAAAGCAATTGCAGTAGTTTGTAGGTTTGTGTCATGGTTTCATAAACAATTAACAATAATATATTCATGAGGATAAGTGTGTAAAGATGATGACAAATAGTGTTTTATCTTGTATGTACGTATGATGTAAATATAATTTATAAGATATATGATAGTGGGAGACAATAGTACATGTGGGTTGATCAATTGTCAAAAGAAAAAGTGTTTTGTAGTAGGATGGTGAAAGGCAAAATATCACGAGCAGAGAAAAATAAAGATACTGACATGGATATATAACCGATTGCATCTTTATTAGATTTCTTTATATTTATTTTTAATATTAATCATTAATAAATATATTAATAATAATAATATTATTAATATTAATAAGAATACTAATAATAATAATAGAAATAATACTAATATTAATGATAGAAGTTAATAAGTTGTATTATAATGATAATAATTATAATGATAAAATTTTTAATAAATTTTAGTAATAATGGTATTACTAATACTTTTAATAATAATATTAGTAATTATATTAATGATAATATTTAATAATAATAGTATTATTATTACTAATAACAATAATACTAATAATATTAATATAACAAATTAACATTAACATGTAATTATTTACATGAAATGAATATATTATAAATTCTAAGTATCATGTCTTATTATGACGCAAATTATTTTACATCGTTAATTCTCATAACCTAACAGTATATTATGGTTTCAAGTTATTTTATGTATATATATATATA
The DNA here is from genome assembly GCF_046630445.1 of Rutidosis leptorrhynchoides. Lineage (NCBI taxonomy): Eukaryota > Viridiplantae > Streptophyta > Magnoliopsida > Asterales > Asteraceae > Rutidosis > Rutidosis leptorrhynchoides. The sequence goes on from NC_092333.1 coordinate 147,363,897, forward strand.
TATATATATATATATATATATATATATATATATATATATATATATATATATATTTACAAACATTTATTCGTGAATCGTCGGGAATGGTCAAAGGTTATCTGAATTCATATAAACAGTTCAAAAATTTTGAGAATCAACCTTACATACTTTGCTTATCGTGTCGAGATCATATAAAGATTAAGTTTAAATTTGGTCGGAAATTTCCGGGTCGTCACACTAGGAAGGGTTGTATTGTGATGGGCTGCGTTAGTTTAGGTAGTTGGTCCAAACACCATTCTCGAGTCAAGCATTTTGTACTAAGATTTGATATGGATCAACTTTACTGTTTTGAATGTGTAATGCATCACTGAGGACCCGATGATTGTCTTTAACTTGAATATTTTTTTGATCACTTTGTTATGATGTCTCAAAAACGTTAAAGAAGATTTTAGATGTTTGAATGCCTTTTAGTTGTGAGTTGAAAGTGGGTTATGTTGTTTTTAACAAGTGTAGGACTGTTTCAATGTTGTGGCGCAGCGAGCAGGAAGTATCAAGTATTTTTGAAACAGTTAGTAAAACTATTGCAGGGGACTGTTTTCAGTTGTACTGCGCACCGAAAATTTACCTGGGGCACCACACAGTAGAAGGTAAAACAAAATTGGTCAACTTTATGAAAATGAGTCGAGGTTTGTTTCAAGTAGTATCATAGCATTTTCTAAGATATTTAGGTGTCTTTGAGATAGGTGCATATACTTAGACTATTGTATGTTATGTGTTATGTTGGGACTTGTAGGATATGTGGATCGGACCAGGAATTGTTTGTACGTTGTTGTATAGGTGACTAACTAGGACGTAATTGTGTTATGCTATCGAGTAAGGTATTGTTGTCCTAACGAGCTAAATAAATGTTGGTTGAATGTTGGTTAATGCACTAAACGATAAACTTAAGTATGATTAACCAAAGAATATGTTTTGATGATGACACACGCATATGCATAAGTGATGACTGACATCTTAACATAAAACACGCAAGGTCACTAATCCATATTTTATCTTGCAAATGACCAAGTCAAGCATAAGTTAAAGAGTGAAATCAAAAGTTCAGCTAAACACACGGTCGAGGTACGGTTGACCGCATAGTCAACCGTGAAACCCCAAACTGAATTGCAACGCAGTTTTGTGAAAACAAGTTGCACGGTCGCCACCACGGTCAACCGCAGTGCGACCGCGGTTTTCTCTGTTACCATTTTCGACCAAATAAAGTTTGACTAGTTCCCGACATCTATAATGAAGTGACCCGTCCCAATCCATAAGGACGAATACAATAACATATGATTACATCGCAAGGTATTTGACCTCTATATGATACATTTTACAAACATTGCATTCTTTTTTAAAAGACAACCTTTCATTACATCGAAAGTTGACAGACATGCATACCATTTCATAATATCCAACCTATAAATGACCTAATCTATCATTTAATTAATAATAATCTCTATTGAACTCAACGACTTGAATGCAACGTCTTTTGAAATATGCCATGAATGACTCCAAGAAATATCTCTAAAATGAGCGAATGCACAGCGGAAGATTTCTTTCAAACCTGAGAATAAACATTCTTTCAAGTGTCAACCAAAAGGTTGGTGAGTTCATTAGTTTATCGTAATCCATCATTTCCATAATTTTAATAGACCACAAGATTTCATTTATTCAATAATCATACACTCGTAAGTGTTTGAAATTCATCATATGGATTGAACACCTGGTAACCGACATTAACAAAATGCATCTAGAATATCCCCAAACATATAAACATCGAAGTACTAAAGCAGTTCAAATTCTCTGACTGGGGCGTGTCAAGAACCATAGATCTATCTTTAGGATTCGCATCAATTGGTGGCAATTATAATAAACACCAATTCTTAGGCTACCAAGTTCAACAAGGGAGATATCCGGTATAACGATTCAACCATAGAATGTAGTTTCAATTACTTGTGTCTATTTCGTCAAACATTTATAAAAGTGCATGTATTCTCAGTCCCAAAAATATATATTGCAAAAGCATTTAAAAAGGGAGCAAAATGAAACTCACAATACTGTATTTCGTAGTAAATATGCATATGACGGCACTGAACAAGTGCAAGGTTGGCTTCAGATTCATGAACCTATATTAATTATATATATTTATATGTTGGTCAATAACTGTCTAACAATTTAGGTCAGGTCATAGTGTATCACAATCCTAATGCTCGAGATTAGCATGCAAAAGTCAACAAAAGTCAATTTGGCTCAAAATGATTTCCAAAAGTTATACGTGTTTATTATATAACTTTATTATAGTCGTTTTATATATATTTAAATATATTTATCAGATTTTATTAAAGTAAATAATAAAAGTCATTTATTAAAAAAAATTTGTATTTAAAATTTATATATGATAAAAATATACTTTTATATATCTTAAGAAATAAAATTTATAAAGTTCTCTTAATATCATAAAAATATAATGGTATGTAATATTAATGTAATTATATTACGTGTGGTAAAAATATCTTTGTATCACATATTTATTTGTTAAAATAATATCGATAATAATAATAATAATAATTAAAAGTTGTATTATTTTGTAATAATAATTATTATTATTCTTCTAATAATAATAACAATAGTTATATTTATTAATGATGATATTAATTATGATAAAAAATGATAATTCTAATCGTGATAATCTTAATAATAACGATACTTTTTAATATTAACAATAATAATATTTTATAAAAGTAATAATTCTATTCAAAATGATAATTATAATAATAATAATACTAAAATGATAATAATAATAATAATAATGATATTTTATAATAACAATGATATTTATATAAAAAATGATAATTTTTAATACAAATGATAGTTTTAATATTAATGACACTTTTAATAATAATAACAATAAAATAATGAAAATGATATTTTTATCTAAATCAATATCTTACAATATTTTAATTTCATCATGACGCTTATACTCATTATTTTCTAATCAATTTGTTTATTAGCTTTTCGTCTTCGTTTATATCGCATTCATAATAATGATAATAATATTAATCATGTTAATTAGATGATATTAATATTAGTTTTAAAAATAATAATTATGATAACGCTGATGATAATACTAATAATTACTATAATGATAATAATAATAATAATAATAATAATAATAATAATAATAATAATAATAACTAGGTTATAATTACGATAGTATTAATAATAACAATAACGATTTTTAATGATAATATTTATATTGATAATGATCATAATAATAATTTTTAGATAATAATAATAACGACGATAATAACGACGATAGTAATAATAATCATTTTAACAATAATAATACTAAAATTAATAATAATTCAGTTGACTATATCTTTTAATCCGTTCATCGAAATCATACGAGTTCTAAATGAAAAGTTCTTAATTTTTCGCTAGCTTTCCAACGACATGCATATCCTATACCTTATCTCAGTAGCATATGTATCTAATTCGGGATTCAACATAACCTAACTAACAACAATATCAAACGTACAAGCATGCATAATCCTATATACTCGAGCACTAGTCAGGGATACACTAATAATATATAAAAGTTAAGTTATGAGTGCTCACGTATCAATATTGAGATTCAATATTGCAGGAAAGTACGTAGACGCAACGACAATGATAAACGTTAGGTTGACCTCCCGAGCAATACCCTCGAACAATACCCATAACCTCCATAGCTATAAACCATAATTTTCTTAGCTCTATCCTGTTTGAAAACTTATTTTGAAATCGCCTGAACATAACTCCGTCGTACTATTTTATGTATACTAATAATATCTTGAAATAATATTGAGTAAATATATATATATAAATCGATTGAGAGAGTTTATAGAAATATATTTTCAAGTTTCTATGAAATAATGAAACTGATGAGGGTGAAACGTAACCTTTATTTTGAACGGATATGAGTTTTTTTTTTTTACATGAACTGATTTATTGTATATGTGGTATTATATTGAATTCAGGTTGATTTCACACATATATAGGCAACTAGTCATATTCGTGTAGTTTAGTTTGTCGGTAAATCCGATTCGTTCCACAGGGAGATGGAGTGTTTAATGGTTTTTTCAATAGTCTTTGATGTCAAACTTAATTAAAGGGGATTTTGGATTAGGAATTTATAATATAACAGTAATAGAAGATAACCTAACTAATTTCATAAATAAAATTACAAGATTACAATAATTAACTTAAAAAGGAACTAAATGAGATTATACTAATTAGGATGCGAATATTTTATTACTAAAGGGTAATTAGTAAAATAGTAACTTTTAATAAAACTATATGTTTAGAATTTTGTTTTGAGCAATTATAATATAAACTTATTTAAATTAACTAAATGACATGTTTAAAAAGATTAATACAAATTAAAAGGAATTAAAATGATTAACTAATTGTAAACTAATTTCTAATTACAAAGTATTATAATTAACACTAATTATTAGGATTTAACATGTATTAAAGTATTTTATAAGTACTAATATAAATTATATAGTAATAACCTAAATATAATAGTAAAAAGGCTAAAACCCTAATTTTAAACTAATTAAATAATTAAAACCCTAATTTTAACCCTACTGGTACTGTAGCCGGGTTTAAGGCTTACGCGTTTCGCGTATACATACGCGATTCGCGTATGTGTAATACGATGTGACAAAACAGTTTCGTACAGAATTAAGTATTTTTATGTATTCTTTTATATTTTTTACTAATAATTCGTAAATAATGATAATAATAAGTTTACAAGAAATAATAATGGGATAAATGGGAGTGTTTACTTAAATGTGTCACCCCTAGGTCCATGGATTGTTTTGAGTTTTAAGCCCTATTTAAAATGTTTTAGTAATAAACTTTATATTTTTCTTTCGAAAAAATATAAGGTTACAACTAACTAAAATAAATCTAATTTTCATCGGATTCTTTTAAGATAGCTACTATTCCCTAAGTATTTAAATTGAGACCTAGCCTAGTTTTGACTTTCGCCAATACCCAAATCGTAACGGTTTCCCTTTTTACAATTTCACTGTCATATAATTATTGATATTACCCAAACCACCGAAGTTTATTTCTGAATTGGTGTTAATAACTTATCCATAAATTCGTCTAGATCATTTTTAATGTTGAAGCTTAATTTATGTAAATAAAAATAACTTTCGTTATTTAAATCTAATAAATTAAGTGGCAAGGGTTAAATACCTAATTACACAATAATGATTCTTTTAACTAGGCTCAATATTAAAAATACTAAAGTTACATTTTAACTTTTACAATTGATAACAATCCATTTCACTAGGGGCTCTACATCTAAGCAAACACTATGAAAATTTAGCTATTCATTACACTAGGGTAAACATAAAAATATAAATATGCAAACATAATAACAACGATAATTTTAACAGAGTAAACTTACTAAAAATTCTTCACTTACATTAACTTCAAACGGTAGAAAATTACAATAATAACACCCTTTCCACGCGTACAATAACACCCTTAATCACGAACAATACACCCTTACTATTTGAAACTAATCCTAATATTTGAACCTTGAAACTAATTTTACAGAGTAATAAAAATGACAATATAACAATTTGTGTGTGTATAATAATTCTTCTATTTGATATATGATATTCTCCCCCTCCGTCTGTACTCCGTATTTATCATTGAAATAGAAGTAGTAGTTGAGTCAAAAGCCATTCCATTTGCTGCAGCACTAAGAAAAAGAATTGTTTTAAAATGTATAAAGTAGCCGCCCCATTCTAGAATTCTGGCACTATTACGGCCTAAAATTACGCGTTTCGTGTAGAGTCTACACGAATCGCGTAAGACCAGATTACTACGCGTTTCGTGTAGGTCTACACGATTCGCGTATGTGTAAATGACAGTTTCCTTTATTTTTCTTTTTTCGCTTGTTCTTTGTTGACCTCGTATCGATATATATTGACTTGGGACTTTCTATTTGAACTCTTTTTCTTCGATCATCTTGTACTTTTATTCGGATAAACGTTTCTTGATATAAATTTGGTTAAAACCCCTCGTTTTATCGTCGTTTCTTCAAACTTCAAGCTCGTGTCTGCTTTTGTCGTTTTTCTTGAATATTATACATTGAATGTCTTTTTAAATGATAAAAGCTGATGAAATATAACTGATATTGCGTCGAATAATATGTATGTTTGGAGCAATATCAGAAACCTATTGAATTCTATTTATAATAGATTTTTAAATTATTAAAGTGAATTATTGAAGTATGAATTATTAAAGTAAATTATTAAAGTATGAATTATTAAAGTGAATTATTAAAGTATAAATTATTAAAGTGAATTATTAAAGTTAAAGTAAAGTAAAAGTAAAGTAAAAGTAAAGTAAAGGTAAAGTTAAAGTATAGTAAAAGTATAAAACTATGTACGTATAATACGCGTATAGATATATATAATATTAATTTAAATCGTTATATATTTAATAAAATAAAATATAAATATCGTTATCTTTATCATACTAGTTAAGAAATGAGTTGTCAAAAGTGGTTCTAGATATTTATAAAAGTTATATACGTTTTAATAATAAAGTTCTTTTTAAACTGAAAACGTTTTAGTACGTTTGAAACTAAATCAAATAAATATGATAATTTTGTTTTCCAAAACTAAATATATTTTAAGAATCATTTTGTCAAAAGGTTAAAATAATAGAAATCGTTATATCATAAAACGTTTTAGAAAAGTAGAATTATATATTCATAATAGGTTTCAAGTTTTTAATTTACAGTTTAATCGTGAATCGTAGGGTTAAGTCTAAAGGATACTCAAACGTACAAAATCATTCTAATGTAAAACATCGATATCTATTTTCTAAGTTATCTGTATTCCATAGTATTACTTTCATATTAAATATTATGAAAGCTAATAGTTACCGTATCAAAAATCACGAGGATAATATTGTAAATTATGAATTGGAAATCAAACAGAAATCTCCACTAACCCTTTTCTAGTTCCCGTTACTTGACACTTTTGTTCTTACTTGTAAATCACTTTACCAAATATTCCGAATAACGTTAAAAAGGAAAGGTTTCCTAATTCAAAGTGGACCTCTTAACAGAGACACGTATATCATATAATAATGTATCTTGATAATTCAATCATTTGATATTATCTTATAATTCCGTCGTCAAATACGATCATGTAAAGTATTATACCTAATACTTTGTTAACGTTTTCAAGTTATAATATATATATATATATATATATATATATATATATATATATATATATATATATATATATTCCAATCCAATTATAATGGTTCGTGAATCGTCAGGGTTTGTGTGAAGACCCGTCCAAATCCATCCGGATGAAGTCCATATTGATTATAAATGATTCATAACAATTAATTACATCGTGAGGTACTTGACCTCTATATGATACATTTTACAAACATTGCATTCGTTTTTGAAAAGACAATCTTTCATTACATCGAAAGTTGATGACATGCATACCATTTCATAATATATCTTACTATAATTGACTTAATAATAATCTTGATGAACTCAACGACTCGAATGCAACGTCTTTTGAAATATGTCATGAATGACTCCAAGTAATATCACTAAGATGAGCAAAAGCACAGCGGAAGATTTCTTTCATACCTGAGAATAAACATGCTTTAAAGTGTCAACCAAAAGGTTGGTGAGTTCATTAGTTTATCATAAACAATCATTTCATAACTTTAATAGACCACAAGATTTCATATTTCCATTTCTCATAAACATACGTCTCATGCATAGAGACAAAATATCATTCATATGGATTGAACACCTGGTAACCGACATTCACAATATGCATATAAGAATATCCCCATCATTCCGGGATCCTCCTTCGGACATGATATAAATTTCAAAGTACTAAAGCATCAGGTACCTTGGATGGGGCTTGTTGGGCCCGATAGATCTATCTTTAGAGTTCGCGTCAATTAGGGTGTCTGTTCCCTAATTCTTAGATTACCAGACTTAATAAAAAGGGGCATATTCAGTTTCGATCATTCAACCATATAATGTAGTTTCAATTACTTGTGTCTATTTCGTAAAACATTTATAAAAGTTGCGCATGCATTCTCAGCCCAAAAATATAAAAGGGTAAAAAGGCAAATGAAACTCACCTAATGTATTTTGTAGCAAAAATACATATGACTATATTGAACAACTGAACAATGCAGAGTTGGCCTCAGATTCACGAACCTATATCATTTGTGTACTTATCAATATACATAATTGTAATCGAACAAATTTCTATGTTATTATTATTAATAATATACTAGTTATATCATTTTTATGTTAATAATATATATTTTAAATAGTAACAATATTAATATAATTAAGTTTTGTTTTAAACATATTTTTATATAACCATCTTTTGTTTGTTAAATTAATGATAATACTAATAATAATAATTTTAATTAAATTGATAACTAAATAATAATGTTTTTAATAATAGTTATAATGATCTTCAATAACAATACTGTTATTAACGTTTATAATAATAAGGATAGTGTTAATACTTATGTCAAAAATAGTAATACTTATATTGATATTAATACTGTTATTAATAATCATAAATTAATACTAATGCTATTATTAATGAAAATAATAATAAATTATATTATTTTCATACTAATAATGATAATAATAATCATAATCATAATAATGATAATAATATTTACACTTAGTAATAAAATGATACGATTTTATTTTAAGATAATAATATTAGTATTATCAATAATAATAACAATTTATAAATGATTCTTATACTAATAATAATAACAATAATAATAATACTTATAATTCAATTACTTTTAACAATAATAATCTTAGCATCAACAATAATAATAATAATAATAATAATAATAATAATAATAATAATAATAATAATAATAATAATAATAATAATAATAATAATAATAATAATAATAATAATAATAATAATAATAATAATAATAAAGAAAAATAGGCTACCTTAAAAGAAGTCCCATAAAAAATGTAGTGTCACAGCCGGGTCTCGAACCCGTGACCTCTCGAACAACCGGACCAACACCCTACCATCACGCTACTGCGTGTTTTCTGATTAATACCCTTTCCAAAAACATTATATCCCGTTTTCTATTTCTTCCTATATCTTCTTCTTCACAATTACTAGTCGACCCGTTCAAGCTCTATAATCACATTAACCAAATTTCGTTGTTCCAATTAAGATTTGTAAACAGTTAAAAATTAGAAAGATAGTCTTTAAATAAAAAAAATAAAAAAAATAAAAAAAACAGACCATAGTCTGCTGCTGCTGCTGCATCGCGAAAGTAAAAAAAAAATAATGATTTTTATTTTTAGAACTTTTTGGGCAATTCATACAACACGAAACAAGTTTCAAATTACTCATAGAATCTATTGGATTCGTCAATTTACTGAAAAACATCAAAACATATACGGATTTCGCAATGAACACAACCCTTGACTTTTTTGACAAATTACTTTGACTCGTAAATTGTAAATCGATATCAAAAATTTGATTTTGAAACTTCACAGACAGTTTTAGTATGAGATTACAAACGCTTCCTCATTATTACATTTTTAAATTTGGTTCTAAATCGAGACTTGGCTAAAAAGGTGAAGAACAGGTGTTATTTGGTGTCTTCGACTTTTTCTGTTTGATTTTGATTCACTATGAAGCTGTAAAGGGTTTTTGTGGTTGTTAAATGATACTGTGAGTTTATATGATATCATTCACAGTTGGTATCGTTTGTTTTACATCTAAATTTGTCGACAGTCAATCAATAAAAAATACATAAAAAAATAATTAAATCAGAGCCATTATTGTACGGAATTTTGTTTGGAAAGGTTAAAGTGATAAGGACTTGTAACAAACTGGAGATAGAAGACAATTTCCTGAGCAGTAATGAAGAAGAAAAAATTGATCAGTTGTGTTTTAAAACAATTCGTACACTTTTTTATTTTTTATTATTATTTTTTAATTCATTACTATAATAAAAGTATTATATATATAATGGATCAAGATTGTTGTTTAGTGATGCTTTGCAGTCGACTAATAAACACTTTAGGGACAAAATACACAATTTAACTATAGCTTGATTGATACAATAACAGATTACACGATTAAAGTTTATATAAACAATATAATTATTATTAATAATTAATAAGTATTTTAGTAACAATAATACTTATATTAATAATTATTATAAATAATAATAATGCTAATAATGATAAAGAAAATAATAATAACCAAATAATCATAGTAACTTCAAATTATAATTTTACTTCTAATTATAATGGTTATAACAAAATAAATGCATAAACTTTATATCTTTTATTAAATAGTAATATAATAATATTAATATTAATATTAATTCTAACATAATGAAATTAAATATAACATTTATTTCAACATATAATTAAATATGTAATATTTGATGATTATATAATACATATATATATATATATATATATATGTATATATATATATATATATATATGTGTATATATATATATGTATATATATATATGTATATATATATATATGTATATATATATATATATATATATATATATATATATATATATATATATATATATATATATATATATATATATATATATATATATAGATTCACAATAATATATATATTTTTATATATAGTTAATTATTCTATTTATTATTTTACATTTGTAATTCTAATTGTCTAAAGTTATTTTATTAATTCAAGATATTATATATATACTTATATTTGTATTTATATATATTTGTTTACAAACAATTGTTCGTGAATCGTCAGAATTAGTCAAAGGTCATATGTATATATAAAATAGTTTAAATTGTTTTGTGACTCAACATTACAGACTTTGCTTATCGTATCGAAATCATATGAAGATTAAGTTTAAATTTAGTCGGAAATTCCCGGGTCATCACAGTACCTACCCGTTAAATAAATTTCGTCCCGAAATTTGAGTGATGTGGTCATGGCTAATAATAAAATTATTTCCATGACAAATATGAGTTGATAAATGGAGTTTTATCATTATTGACGAATATAGATAAAACAATTCGATTATTTGAAGAGCACGAATGAAGCTATCACAAAAGAGTGGATCGTAGGAATAAAGTTTCGTCCTAACTTTTGACGTTGTCTTGGTTGAATTTTGAAAGTAAGGTGCATCTTAACTTTTGACGTAGTCGCGATTGAATTCCGGAATTCAAGGGATTTAAAGAAAATCTTCGAAATCTAAAAGATTTGATTCTTCGGCGAGTAAGGAAATTACGATCTCTATAATTAAATACGGTGATCTGCCTCGATTACTCTGTCTGGCTTTTCCACTATAAATTTAAGCTTTTCCGTTCCATTATTCTCACCATTCCTATACTTTCTTTCTTAGTTCATACATCCAAAGGATTGTGAAAATGCTTAATCCAGTTATAATCCTTGATATTTTCCTAATTATCATTTCGGTCATCCTTCTTTTCAATCTTCCACCAGAAATATCTGTTTACTTCTACTATTACCTTAGTTGATACTATTCTTAATTATACCGTATCTTTATATTGCTATTCGTATTAATATTCACAGTTTGTAACCTTCGTTTTGTCATTGGGCTTTATATTTTCTCTTATATTTTAGAGCTCTTTGTCTTTTTTATTATCCTCCCGACCTCTAGTAAAGCGAGTAATGATCCAGAATTCGTAAGTATGGAGTTTCGAATGAACTTAATGTTCTAAACGAGAAAGAACAAAATCGTACGATTTGATTTGTCAAATTACCAGAATTACTGAGAACAGAACTATCAAGAATATATTTTCTTGATATGTTTAGAAGTTAATCAGAATGAAAGAGTTATGTAACATGGCACGTGATGACGTTATGGACTGTGAATCATCATGTCCCATTAGAAACTTAGCATGACTTACTGTAATATAATCACGTTGATCAAGTGTCATTATATTATACTAACTCATGCATCAATTTCCAACATTACTTCAATAACATTCATATTTTAAGCTCGAAAGTTTACAGAATATAGAAACTAACAGTTTCTATATGATGTAATATTGATAGCACGAAGAGATTAATGATTTCAGATAAGATTAGTTATGAAAATATATTCAGGAATATCGAGGATATTTATAATAAAAGATACGATAATATCTCAGAATATCTAAGATCAGAGGATGATAGAAACTATTGTCCGCAAGAGTTTAGAGTAAAGAGCAAGATATTCGCTAAAGACTTTAACAGGCATTGAATCATTTGGATTCTTTGAAGTCAAACTTATTCTTTGTGATTTGTCCACGACTTTCTTCATAGTTTCGCATAATCTGCTTTTCGGTACTAAATTTTCTCTTGAATTTTTCCAATATAATGATACACAGGAAGCACGAAGAGGTATATAATTTCGGACGAGAATATTTATGAAAATATCCTCAGAAATATCGAAGATATTAATGATGATATTTTAGAATTTCTAAGTTCGATGGTTGATGAAGAAAGATTTTCCGCAAGATTTTAACATCACTTCGGAGCAGATATTCTCTAAAGATTTCAACGGATCCATAATTACCTGAATCCTTTGAATATAGGGTTTGGTCCTTGTATTTGTCCTTGGTCTCCTTCATGGGTAGCTCAATCTGTTTTTCAATACCCAATTTTCTATCGAGCGTTCCTAACACTCCTTTCTTTATCATCAAACTTTTGTCCGTTTAGACCATCTACCATTTTTCTGTTTCCTCTGCATTTAATGCTATGATATCTGAATCATCGGTTATTAATCCGAGGTGGTTTCAGGAGAATTGTGTTTTTAAATGATTAAACGCTGATGGTAACATGGTGGAATATGAAAGGTTTTCTGGTGACAATAAAAGAGCATACGTATATATCAACGTTATAATAAGGTTGTTTCGTACGAAAAGTCAAAGTTGTCTTGCAGGAGCTGTGACAAAATTGACTATTTTGAAGAAGAACTGCAAAGTTATTTTGGGTGATAATAACACTAAAGAAATTAGCACAGTTATGTGTTAAACGTTTACTCAGTTTTCGAGAGTTTTTCAAGTGCATAACTATATGCATCAATCTTTTCTTTCGTAGATGAAGTGCGGTTGGTTCATCCTATCGATCGAAGTGTTTTCAAGAATCATGAAAGGTTTGAACGCAAATTGTAATCGTCAAGATACAAATGAGGTTTAAGGTGAAATCAAGTGGCAAACTTGAAGAATTGTTTAGTTTCATATGTTAAGTCAATATTTTAATTCATTTTAATTGTCCAATGTTGGTAGTCCACAGTTGATAGTCCACAGTTAGCGATTCAATAATTCATATATATTTTAATATATAATATTCGAATTAATTAATACGTATCGTGACCCGTATTCGTCTCAGACTCGATCACAACTCAAATTATATATATGATTGTAGAATCAACCTCAACCCTGTATAGAGAACTCGTTCATTACTGCATATAGAGTGTCTATGGTTATTCCAAATAATATATATAAATGCGTCGATATGATATGTCAAAACTTTGTATACGTGTCCCGATATTTAAAGTGCGTAAAATAAATAACAGAAATTAAATAACGATAACTAAAGTGCGTAAAGTAAATAACAGAAATTAAATGACTATAAATAAAATTGCGAGAACGTAAATTGCGATAATTAAATTGCGATAAATAAAATGTAATACATAATTAACAGTTAGCTAGGAACAGTTAGCTGGAAACAGTTAGCGTGGATTCTTAACAAAATTTTTCGTAGTTAATTTGTCTGTTTCTAACAAATTTTATTTTGTAAAATGTTTTCTTCATTATGCCACTTGTCGGATTCTGATAGATTAAAATCCAATTACGAAATTGAATGAAAATGGTTATTCTGCGGTGAACAGATACGTATATCGGTGGATGTAATGTGACAACCCAGAAATTTCCAACCAAATTTAAACTTTAATCTTTATATGTTTTCGACACGATAAGCAATATTTGTTAAGTTAAATTTCAAGAATTTTAAACTATGCTCATACATTCATTCAACCTCGACCAAGTTCCAACGATTCACGAACCATTAAACGAATATGATTATATATGTATATGTGTATATATATTATAACTTGAAACGTAAACAAAATATTAGATTAAATACTTTATATGATTGTATCTGTTTCAAAATGTTTATCAATGAAATTAGAAGATAAGATCAAATGATTGAATTATCAAATATATTGAATTATGATTACAAGTCTCTGTTGAAAGGCCCACGTTGATTTGAGAAATCTTTCCATTTTAACAATATTCGAAAAATGGTAAAGTGATTTATAAATTAGAACAAATTGTCAATCATTGAGAACTAGACAAAGGATAGTGGAAGATTGAATCTCATAAAGACTCGATTGATCTATTTAGTTTCAAACGTACAAAAACGTTTTCAGTTTAAAAAGAACTTTATTATTAAAACGTATATAACTTTTATAAATATCTAGAACCACTTTTGACAACTCATTACTTAACTTGTATGATAAAGATAATAATATTTATATTTTATTTTATTAAATATATATAACGATTTAAATTAATATTATATATATTTATACGCGTATTATACATACATAGTTTTATACTTTTACTATACTTAAACTTTACCTTTACTTTATTTTTACTTTACTTTAACTTTAATAATTCATTTTAATAATTCATACTTTAATAATTCACTTTAATAATTCATACTTTAATAATTCACTTTAATAATTCATACTTTAATAATTCACTTTAATAATTCATACTTTAATAATTCACTTTAATAATTCAAAAATCTATTATAAATAGAATTCAATAGGTTTCATTATTTCATAGAAACTTGAAAATATTTTTCTCTAAACTCTCTCAATCGATTTAAATATATATATTTACTCCGTATTATTTTAAGATATTATTAGTATACATAAAATATTATGACGGAGTGCTGTCCGAGTGATTTTGAAATTGTTTTTCGAGTAGAATAGGATTAAGGAAATTATGGGTTATAGCTATGGAGGTGATTGAGTATGGTTCATGGGTATGCTCGCGAGGTCAATATAGTGTTTATCATTTACGTTGCGTCTACGTACCTTTCCTGCAATATTGAATCTCAATATTGATACGTGAGTACTCATAATTTAACTTTTACATACTAATAGTGTATCCCTGACTAGTGCTCGAGTATTTAGGATTATGCATGCTTGTACTTTTGATATTGCCCTTAGACAGGTTAGGTTGAATATTGAATTAGTTACACTTGCGGTTGAGATAAGGTATAAGATATGCATGTCCTTGGAAAGCTAGCGAAAAATTAAGAACTTTTCCTTTAGATATCGAATGGTTTCGATGAACGGATTAGAAGTTATAATCAATTGAATTTTCGATATTTTTATTAAAAATGATTATTATTATCGTCGTTTTTATCGTCGTTCTAGTTTTATCTTATTATTATCATTATTATTATCTTTATCAATAAAAGGGATTTATCATTAAAAATTGTTAATTTTTTTATTAGTACTATCGTTATTATTGTTAAAGTTATAATTTGTATTATTATTATTATCCAATTATTATTATTATTATTATTATTATTATTATTATTATTATTAGTATTATTATTATTATTATTATCATTATTAATATATATATATCATTATTTAAAAATGGTTATTTTTATTGTTATTATTATTATTACTATATTATCATTAAGATAATTATTAGTATTATCGTTAATAATGTTATAGTAACTATCATTATTAATATTAGTGTAATTAAAACAAATATTTGTAACACCTAATTATTTTGATTACTATTATTATCATTATTATGGACACGATATAAAAGATGATTAAAAGCTATTAAACGAAACGATTAGGAAATAATGAGTAAGAGTATCATGATAAAATTAAAATATTATAAGATATTGATTTAGATAAAATTATCGTTCTTATTATTTTTATCATTACTATTATTATTAAAAGTATCGTTAGTATTAAAACTATCATTTTAACAAAAATTATCATTT
Source organism: Rutidosis leptorrhynchoides (assembly GCF_046630445.1). Classification (NCBI taxonomy): domain Eukaryota; kingdom Viridiplantae; phylum Streptophyta; class Magnoliopsida; order Asterales; family Asteraceae; genus Rutidosis; species Rutidosis leptorrhynchoides. The sequence goes on from NC_092333.1 coordinate 147,380,043, forward strand.
TAATAGAAATGTCATTGTTACTATAAAATATCATTATTATTATTATTTTAAATAGAATTATTATTTTAAAGATAATATTAAAAAAATTATCGTAAATATTAAAGTTATGATAATTAGAATTATCGTTTTATCATAATGTCATCTTAGTAATTATAAATATTGATATTTTTATAATAATTATTATTATTACAAAATAATACAACTTTTACTTACTATCATTATAGATATTATTTTATCAAATAAATATGTGATACAAACATATTTTATTACGTGTAATAACTTACTTTAATAATACCTATCATATTATCTTTATGATATTAAATAAACCCTATAAATTTTATTACTTAATATATATAAAAGTATATTTTATTATATAAATTTAATATAAAATTTTATTTATTAATAAATAAATTATATTATTTACTCTAATAAATCTTTTAAAAATATTTAAAAATATAAAAGGATAAACTATATATTAATCATGTATAGATTTTTGAAAATTATTTTGAGTCAAATTTACTTTTGTTGACTTTTGCATATTAGTCTCGAGCATTAGGATTGTGGTACATTATGACTTGACCTAATTTGTTAGACAAATATTGACCAACACATAAATATATATAATTAATTTAGGTTCGTGAATCCGAGGCCAACCTTGCACTTGTTCAATGATGTTATATGTATTTTTACTACGAAATACAGTATGGTGAGTTTCATTTGCCTTTTTACCCTTTATATTTTTGGGACTGAGAATACATGCGCTTTTATAAATATTTGATGAAATAGACACAAGTAATTGAAACTACATTCTATGGTTGAATTATAGAAATCGAATATGCCCCTTTTTATTAAGTCTGGTAATCTAAGAATTAGGGAACAGACACCCTAATTGACGCGAATCCTAAAGATAGATCTATTGGGCCTAACAAACCCCATCCAAAGTACCGGATGCTTTAGTACTTCGAAATTTATATCATGTCCGAAGGAGGATCCCGGAATGATGGGGATATTCTTATATGCATATTGTTAATGTCGGTTACCAGGTGTTCAATCCATATGAATGATTATTTTTGTCTCTATGCATGGGACGTATATTTATGAGAACTGGAAATGAAATTCTTGTGGTCTATTAAGATGATGGAAATGAATGATTATGATAAACTAATGAACTCACCAACCGTTTGGTTGACACTTTAAAGCATGTTTATTCTCAGGTATAAAAGAAATCTTCCGCTGTGCATTTGCTTGTTTTAAAGATATTACTTGGAGTATTTCATGGAATATTTCGAAGAACGTTGCATTCGAGTCATTGAGTTCATCAAAGATTACTATTAAGTTAATTTATCATTGGATAGTGGATATTATGAAATGGTATGCATGCTTGTCAATTTTCGATGTAAAGAAAGTTTGTCTCTTAAAAACGAATGCAATGTTTGTAATATGTATCATATAGAGGTAAAATACCTCGCGATGTAATCAACTATTGTGAATTGTTTATAATGTATATGAACGGGTCCTTTCAGTTGGTATCAGAGCGGTGGTCTTAGCGAACCAGGTCTGCATTAGTGTGTCTAACTGATAAGTCGTTAGGATGCATTAGTGAGTCTGGACTTCGACCGTGTCTGCATGTCAAATGTTTTGCTTATCATTTCTAGTCGGAAATCATCTGCTTATCATCCTTAAGAAATTACCTGCTTATCATTATTAGTCTAGACACGTCTTGCTACATTAATTACATGAGTAGTGTATAGACAAAATTCATATCTTAGCGTATCTGCTAAATCATATCTTATCGTATCTATTACTGTAAACTTTGCCTGACATATTCCATAAATTCCTCCGTAATCTACGAAATCTTTTGATCTATATACATATATGGATATCCTATGTAAATAGAATACCACCCGATAGCCGGAAAATCATTTTATATCGAAAAATCCTTTATCCAATCGTACGAAATAGAAGTTGTCATCAGTTCAAGTCACTCGGATTCTGAAATGGAATCTCACTCAAGCTCCGAAAGCAGTGTGACCGGAATGGATCAACCAATCAGTCATCATCTATTCTGGATGAATTGGGGATGGGTTCGTAGTCTCCTCAATCATTGGAGACAAGAAGAAGGTGATCCTTTCCATCCACCACATTGCCCTCTTGACGAAGAACCTGAAGCACTTACCGGCGAACCTGTCCGAAACACCATTTTCTCTCTCATTTCCAGAGTATCTCGTCACGATTATATACTCCATCAAATTCTAGATTTTATTTATCCGCTCGTCCGAACCGACAATCACCCTGGTGTAATAGAAGAAGTCAACGAGCTTCGCGCTCGGGTAGTAGCTTTGGAGAATATGGTGCAGAAATTACAAACACCAGTAGCAGCACCAGCAGCATAACCAATACCACCATCATCAACGCCAACAGTACCATTACCACCTCCAACCACAACCGCGTCGTAAACCTCAACTTCATAATCTGTCCCACGAGCATCAACGTCATACGCACCATAGATACCAAGGAGTACCAACAACAATAACTGACGAAGTATTAATTCATAACTTCATTGGAGAAACATTCTGCGGCGATTATGTAATCTCTAAAGTCTTAGAGATTATCTAATCTAGCCCTAACCATAAATCAGTTAAGCGAACCAAAATGATAGAAGGAAGAGTAGAAACCCTGACAAAAATGGTGTGTGATTAACAAGCTAAACTTGCTTTACCAACATCATCAACAGTACCGTCAGCGTTACCAGCATCGTCAGTACAGTCAACATCTGAATCAACAACACCGATAACATCACAAACTCTGTCAGTTCAAGAATCACTGTGGACATCATTACGAATCAATAACGTGTATATTGTATCAATGAGTTATGAAGAATTAACTCATTCCCTCTGAAGAAATTATATGTATATTATATATATATATATATATATATTTTGAAATAAATCTTTCCGTGCTAAGCTATTGTGTGTGAATCTTAACTACTCGGTTAATTCATAGTACAAATATGCAATAATGTACGTCCTTCGGCCGCAACTTAACCAGCGTTAACTACAATCTCTGTCGCAATTCAACAAATTCCAATTCATAATAAATCAAGTATATATTTGATTTTACACTTTCATCATCGATGTACTCGAAACTTTTCAGATAACATCATTCGTACTTTGCGAAATTCACAAGAATTCCACGAACCGAACATCATACATCAACAAATAACGAAGTATTGATTCATAATTTCAATGTCATTAAAGAAATACTGCGTAAAAGTTATGTACTTTTTAAAGCTTTTCGGGATTATTCAATTCTAGTTTCAACCGTAAATCAAATGAGTTTAATTTAACATTAACTCATTAAATCTATGTTACATCTGAAGAAAATATACATATATATATTTTCATAAAGACTGTAATAAAATTCTTTTGTACAAAATATTAATTGTGAAATTTTTTTTAACGGGTAGGTAATACCCGAGAGATATATAAATTCACAATTAATATGTTACATTCTTCGAATCTGATCAAGCAAATTATCAACTATACTTCCTACTTTCACAATAATATACATTTTTTCATAGAGATCAAAACAACCATACTCATTCAAACCCAATTACAAATTTTGATTTTGAAACCTCAGAATTCAATTCGAGATATAACCGGTATCATCAATTTTAGATTCCTACATCTTTCAAAGCTATACTTTGACTTCAAAACTGTGTTAGAACATCAAATGTATATTAACGATTACAATCTGTGTTCAAACCCTTCGAAAATATTTGAAGACACTTCAAATAATGAGCAATCGAGATGATGATCCAACCACATGTTACCCACAGTTATGTACCCAAAAAAACTCTTGAAACCAAAGTAAAAGTTTAAACAACGTATCCGCGTCAGATTCTTTGGCATTTATTAGCAAAAATAACTTTGCGACTCCTATTCAAAGTAGCCAGTTTTGTCACAGCTCCAGCAAGTCAACTTCGACTTTTCAGTCAGACTAACCTTATTATAACCTTGAGATATACACCATCGTTACCAGGGAACCTTTTACATCCCACCACATTATTAGCAGATGTACCAACAACTTCATTACCCTTTGACTTTAGCCTCTCCAAAAAGTCATTATAATTATTCATTGAAACCCCATCATTTACTCGTTTGCATCTTGTAATGAGAATTGCCATACGAATCATTGGGAATTAGCAATCAGTATTTTGAAATCTCGCAGCATGTCTACGCCAACAGTTATATGTGTATATATAACGTCTATCTTCTGGACTTAATTTGAATGTGAAGTTTCTGAAAAACACTCCGAACTACGAATTGGTTCTCCGAAAATGGAAAAAAAATGCTGATGAAGCAGCAAAAACTATAAACGACTTTAAACGGTAAAATCTGGATGATAATGATGAAGTGTGCTGGCAAAGCGCAGAAAAAGAGAAGTTTTGGAACTGGAAAACGGATTGAGCAAAGTAGGAAGGAGGCTGTGGACAAATTACAAAGACTAAACCTGACTTCAAAGGATCCAAATGATTCAGTACCTACTGAAGTCATTAACGAATACCTTGCTCCTGACTCTATACCCCTGCGGACAATATTCTTCATCATCATCTGATATTAGAAATTCTAAAATATCATCATATATTTCATTATAAATATCCTCCATATTTCTGAAGATATTTTCTTAATTTTCTTATTTGAAATCATTTACCTCTTCGCGCTATCTGTATTACATCATAAAAGAAACTATTTTAGTTTCTAAATTCTGAAACATTCAAGTTTAAGATAGGAATATTTTGAAGTAGTGTTGGGAACTGAAGCATGAATTAGTATAATATAATGACACTTGATCAATGTGATTATATTACAGTAAGTCATGCTGAGTTTCTAAATGGAACTTGATGATTCACAGATCATAACATCATCATGTGCCATGTTATACGACTCTTGTATTCTATTTAACCTCAAAAAAATCATGAAAATATTTCTTGATGATTCGACCTTTTTCCAAGGTATTCTAGTAATTTGACAAGTCAAGATCGTGCCATCACAATTTCCTTCCTAGAACATTAACAATGTTCATTCCGAAATTCATATCTGTGAATTCTGGACCATTACAAGCGGTGCTTAATCGCAAGAAGAAGAAACGAAAGGACAAAACTCCGAAATAGAAATTGGGGTATAAATTGCAGCAAATAAAAGAGAGCATTAACTGTGAATGATAATGATTATAGAAGACAGAAGCAGAGACTTTGAAATATAAGGGAACATATAAAGCCCAACGACAAACCAGAAATTATAAACCATATATATCAATGCATATAGCAATATAAAAACACGGGAGAACTAGAAACACTATAAACCCAAGAGTATAGTAGAAGTAAATAGATTCTTCCAGCGGTAGATGAAAAAGAAGAATGACCGATATGAAAGTTAGAAGCATATCGAGAATCAGAACTGGATGGAGCATATTGTGAATACTTTAAAATATGAGTTGAGGGGAAAAGAATAGAAGGTGATGAAATATGACTAAGAACTTAGAAATCAACAGATTTAACTCACACAATGGCGGAATAAGTGAATCAAACCCTCTAGTGAATAAGTTAAGTTTTTTTTTTTTTTGATTAATTTAGTCAAACTACAACAAAATCAAGTGTGATTAGATCAACACCTAGAGCTATTATTCACCACCTGGGTGATTTGGACTGAGAGAGAATCGGAGGAACTCACTAGATCTGAATGTGTGTAGCAAATGAGAGGCCTAACCTAAAATGAAGAACATAAGACTTTATATACACCTGTTGTTGACTCGCCCATACGATTCATTCATCACACGTACGAGTTGGCTTCATCAGCCGTACAGGTGATCACTCACTCGTGTCTTCTCATTTAGGTTGTAATTGTGACTTAGCTCAGCATCAACCGTGCATATGAGCCTGTCAGCCGTACTAGTGAGGCTTCACTCGTACGTCTGACTAAGTCTAACATAGTCAAACATCTAAATCTCATTCCTGGAGTTCCTGTAACCACATACAAACACGGATAGGATAATAACGAGTAATCATGGTGGCCTGTAAACTGTTATACCTGCAATAGACGTGGGTAGATGTCTTGGGACTTGCATAAAATGCATCAACAGAAGGTGTGAGTTGTATGGAAACGAAGGAGGTGAAGTTATAAGAAAATCTCTGACAGAATAATTAAAATGGACGATCGCATTTAAATCGGATCCTAATTCCCTTGATTACCGGAGAGTCAAATCTTATTAAGAAGATTTTCTTCAAATCTCTTGAAATCTGGGAATCAATCATATCTACGTCAAATGATAAGATGAATCTACACTTACTCATTTCACTCTTCTATGTTAGCTTCATTCGTACTCTTCATATAAATGGACTGTTTATCCAAATTATTCGCTGATGATAAAACTCTAATTTTCAGCCCGTATGCATCATGAAAACATACTTATTATCATTCACGACCTTTCCACTCAAATTTCGGGACGAAATTTCTTTAACGGGTAGGTACTGTGACAACCCAGAAATTTCCAACCAAATTTAAACTTTAATCTTTATATGTTTCTGACACGATAAGCAATATTTGTTAAGTTAAATTTCAAGAATTTTAAACTATGTTCATACATTCATTCAACCTCGACCAAGTTCCAACGATTCACGAACCATTAAACGAATATGATTATATATGTATATGTATATATATATTATAACTTGAAACGTAAACAAAATATTAGATTAAATACTTTATATGATTGTATCTGTTTCAAAATGTTTATCAATGAAATTAGAAGATAAGATCAAATGATTGAATTATCAAATATATTGAATTATGATTACAAGTCTCTGTTGAAAGGCCCACGTTGATTTGAGAAATCTTTCCATTTTAACAATATTCGAAAAATGGTAAAGTGATTTATAAATAAGAACAAATTGTCAATCATTGAGAACTAGATAAAGGATAGTGGAAGATTGAATCTCATAAAGACTCGATTGATCTATTTAGTTTCAAACATACAAAAACGTTTTCAGTTTAAAAAGAACTTTATTATTAAAACGTATATAACTTTTATAAATATCTAGAACCACTTTTGACAACTCATTACTTAACTTGTATGATAAAGATAATAATATTTATATTTTATTTTATTAAATATATATAACGATTTAAATTAATATTATATATATTTATACGCGTATTATACATACATAGTTTTATACTTTTACTATACTTAAACTTTACCTTTACTTTACTTTAACTTTAATAATTCACTTTAATAATTCATACTTTAATAATTCACTTTAATAATTCATACTTTAATAATTCACTTTAATAATTCATACTTTAATAATTCACTTTAATAATTCATACTTTAATAATTCATTTTAATAATTCAAAAATCTATTATAAATAGAATTCAATAGGTTTTATTATTTCATAGAAACTTAAAAATATTTTTCTCTAAACTCTCTCAATCAATTTACATATATATATTTACTCCGTATTATTTCAAGATATTATTAGTATACATAAAATATTATGACGGAGTGCTGTCCGAGTGATTTCGAAATTGTTTTTCGAGTAGAATAGGATTAAGGAAATTATGGGTTATAGCTATGGAGGTGATTGAGTATGGTTCATGGGTATGCTCGCGAGGTCAATATAGTGTTTATCATTTACGTTGCGTCTACGTACCTTTCCTGCAATATTGAATCTCAATATTGATACGTGAGTACTCATAATTTAACTTTTACATGCTAATAGTGTATCCCTGACTAGTGCTCGAGTATTTAGGATTATGCATGCTTGTACTTTTGATATTGCCCTTAGACAGGCTAGGTTGAATATTGAATTAGTTACACTTGCGGTTGAGATAAGGTATAAGATATGCATGTCCTTGGAAAGCTAGCGAAAAATTAAGAACGTTTCCTTTAGATATCGAATGGTTTCGATGAACGGATTAGAAGTTATAATCAATTGAATTTTCGATATTTTTATTAAAAATGATTATTATTATCGTCATTTTTATCGTCGTTCTAGTTTTATCTTATTATTATCATTATTATTATCTTTATCAATAAAAGGGATTTATCATTAAAAATTGTTAATTTTTTTATTATTACTATCGTTATTATTGTTAAAGTTATAATTAGTATTATTATTATTATCCAATTATTATTATTATTATTATTATTATTATTATTATTATTATTATTATTATTATTATTATTATTATTATTAGTATTATTATTATTATTATTATCATTATTAATATATGTATCATTATTTAAAAATGGTTATTTTTATTGTTATTATTATTATTACTATATTATCATTAAGATAATTATTAGTATTATCGTTAATAATGTTATAGTAACTATCATTATTAATATTAGTGTAATTAAAACAAATATTTGTAACACCTAATTATTTTGATTACTATTATTATCATTATTATGGACACGATATAAAAGACCATTAAAAGCTATTAAATGAAACGATTAGGAAATAATGAGTAAGAGTATCATGATAAAATTAAAATATTATAAGATATTGATTTAGATAAAATTATCGTTCTTATTATTTTTATCATTACTATTATTATTAAAAGTATCGTTAGTATTAAAACTATCATTTTAACAAAAATTATCATTTTAATAGAAATGTCATTGTTACTATAAAATATCATTATTATTATTATTTTAAATAGAATTATTATTTTAAAGATAATATTAAAAAAATTATCGTAAATATTAAAGTTATCATAATTAGAATTATCGTTTTATCATAATGTCATCTTAGTAATTATAAATATTGATATTTTTATAATAATTATTATTATTACAAAATAATACAACTTTTACTTACTATCATTATAGATATTATTTTATCAAATAAATATGTGATACAAACATATTTTATTACGTGTAATAACTTACTTTAATAATACCTATCATATTATCTTTATGATATTAAATAAACCATATAAATTTTATTACTTAATATATATAAAAGTATATTTTATTATATAAATTTAATATAAAATTTTATTTATTAATAAATAAATTATATTATTTACTCTAATAAATCTTTTAAAAATATTTAAAAATATAAAAGGACGATATTTAAACTATATATTAATCATGTATAGATTTTTGAAAATTATTTTGAGTCAAATTTACTTTTGTTGACTTTTGCATATTAGTCTCGAGCATTAGGATTGTGGTACATTATGACTTGATCTAATTTGTTAGACAAATATTGACCAACACATAAATATATATAATTAATTTAGGTTCGTGAATCCGAGGCCAACCTTGCACTTGTTCAATGACGTTATATGTATTTTTACTACGAAATACAGTATGGTGAGTTTCATTTACCTTTTTACCCTTCATATTTTTGGGACTGAGAATACATGCGCTTTTATAAATGTTTGACGAAATAGACACAAGTAATTGAAACGACATTCTATGGTTGAATTATCAAAATCGAATATGCCCCTTTTTATTAAGTCTGGTAATCTAAGAATTAGGGAACAGACACCCTAATTGACGCGAATCCTAAAGATAGATCTATTGGGCCTAACAAACCCCATCCAAAGTACCGGATGCTTTAGTACTTCGAAATTTATATCACGTCCGAAGGAGGATCCCGGAATGATGGGGATATTCTTATATGCATATTGTTAATGTCGGTTACCAGGTGTTCAATCCATATGAATGATTATTTTTGTCTCTATGCATGGGACGTATATTTATGAGAACTGGAAATGAAATTCTTGTGGTCTATTAAAATGATGGAAATGAATGATTATGATAAACTAATGAACTCACCAACCTTTTGGTTGACACTTTAAAGCATGTTTATTCTCAGGTATAAAAGAAATCTTCCGCTGTGCATTTGCTTGTTTTAAAGATATTACTTGGAGTATTTCATGGCATATTTCGAAGAACGTTGCATTCGAGTCATTGAGTTCATCAAAGATTACTATTAAGTTAATTTATAATTGGATAGTGGATATTATGAAATGGTATGCATGATTGTCAATTTTCGATGTAAAGAAAGTTTGTCTTTTAAAAACGAATGCAATGTTTGTAATATGTATCATATAGAGGTCAAATACCTCGCGATGTAATCAACTATTGTGAATCGTTTATAATGTATATGAACGGGTCCTTTCATGTAAGTAGGATAATAAATGGCCGTTGAATTAGATTTCAAAGAATGTACAGTGTAACTTATTAATGTGAGATCTAAATATTCCTCGGGTATTACCTACCCGTTAAAATATTTTCACCATTAACAGTTTGTACGAAAGAATTTTTAATTACAATCTTTATGAAAAAATATATATATATATATATATATATTTTCTTCAGATGTAATCATGGATTTAATGAGTCAATATGTTATTAAATTCATTTGATTTACCGTTTGAACAAGAATATATAATCTCTAAAACATTAGAGTTTACATAATCATCATGTCGAACGAAGATAAATGATGTAGAACGTCATATAGAACGACGATTATACTCGAGGTACAGAATGAGATGTCGAAGCTGGTGATGCGGATGTTGTTGTTGGTGGTACTAATGCTGTTGGTGCTAAGGTTGGTGATGTGACTGGTGTTGGTGATACTGCTGGTGCTTGCAAACTGTGTACCGTGCTCTCTAAAGTTAACACTCGAGCTCGGAGTTCTTTAACTTCTTCTACTAACCCTGGTTGGTTATCAGTGTGAGGTAGAGATTGGATATCTTCTCTAGTTCCGTTAATGGTAGTCTCAAGATGAAAAATTCTGGCAAAAAGGGTATAAACGGTGTTGCGAACAGGTTCGCCGGTGAGCTGGTCGAGTACTCCAAGGTTAGGTGGTAGATTCGATTCATGATATGGAGTACCTTCTTCCCTTCTCCATAGGGTGAGTATGTCACGAACCCACCCCCATTTTCTCCAGTAATCACGATAGTTGATTGATTGGTGTGCTCCTGTCACGCTGTCTTCGGAGTCAGAGAAACTTGGTCGATTCGTAGAGGCCATCTTACGCGATCTCAGGAAAGATTTTTGATATGAAGAGTTTAGTGACAGCAATTGATAGTTGGATGTATTCTCAATGCATAATATGCATAGATATATATATAGTACCAGGATCCCTTAAATTACGGCAAAATTTACGAGAGATATCAGGCAAGGTCTACAGCAACAGATACGCTAAGATATGAATTTTATCTATACACTATTCATGCAATCCAGGCAGTAAGATATATCTAGATTAAGAATGATAAGCAACTGATTCCCTAAGAATGATAAGCAGGTAATTTTTGACAAGAAATGATAAGCAAAAATTTTGACATGCACACACGATCGAAGTCCAGACTCACTAATGCATCCTAACGACTTATCAGTTAGACACACTAATGCAGACCTGATTCGCTAAGACCACCGCTCTGATACCAACTGTCAAGACCCGTCCAAATCCATCCGGACGAAGTTCATATCGATTATAAACGATTCACAACAATTAATTACATCGCGAGGTACTTGACCTCTATATGATACATTTTACAAACATTGCATTCGTTTTTGAAAAGACAATCTTTCATTACATCGAAAGTTGATGACATGCATACCATTTCATAATATATCTTACTATAATTGACTTAATAATAATCTTGATGAACTCAACGACTCGAATGCAACGTCTTTTGAAATATGTCATGAATAACTCCAAGTAATATCACTAAGATGAGCAAAAGCACAGCGGAAGATTTCTTTCATACCTGAGAATAAACATGCTTTAAAGTGTCAACCAAAAGGTTGGTGAGTTCATTAGTTTATCATAAACAATCATTTCATAACTTTAATAGACCACAAGATTTCATATTTCCATTTCTCATAAACATACGTCCCATGCATAGAGACAAAATATCATTCATATGGATTGAACACCTGGTAACCGACATTCACAATATGCATATAAGAATATCCCCATCATTCCGGGATCCTCCTTCAGATATGATATAAATTTCGAAGTACTAGAGCATCCGGTACCTTGGATGGGGCTTGTTGGGCCCGATAGATCTATCTTTAGAGTTCACGTCAATTAGGGTGTATGTTCCCTAATTCTTAGATTACCAGACTTAATAAAAAGGGGCATATTCAGTTTCGATCATTCAACCATATAATGTAGTTTCAATTACTTATGTCTATTTCGTAAAACATTTATAAATGTTGTGCATGCATTCTCAGCCCAAAAATATAAAAGGGTAAAAAGGCAAATGAAACTCACCTAATGTATTTTGTAGCAAAAATACATATGACTATATTGAACAACTGAACAATGCAGAGTTGGCCTCAGATTCACGAACCTATATCATTTGTGTACTTATCAATATACATAATTGTAATCGAACAAATTTCTATGTTATTATTATTAATAATATACTAGTTATATCATTTTTATGTTAATAATATATATTTTAAATAGTAACAATATTAATATAATTAAGTTTTGTTTTAAACATATTTTTATATAACCATCTTTTGTTTGTTAAATTAATGATAATACTAATAATAATAATTTTAATTAAAATGATAACTAAATAATAATGTTTTTAATAATAGTTATAATAATCTTCAATAACAATACTGTTATTAACGTTTATAATAATAAGGATAGTGTTAATACTTATGTCAAAAATAGTAATACTTATATTGATATTAATACTGTTATTAATAATCATAAATTAATACTAATGCTATTATTAATGAAAATAATAATAAATTATATTATTTTCATACTAATAATGATAATAATAATCATAATCGTAATAATGATAATAATATTTACACTTAGTAATAAAATGATACGATTTTATTTTAAGATAATAATATTAGTATTATCAATAATAATAACAATTTATAAATGATTCTTATACTAATAATAATAACAATAATAATAATACTTATAATTCAATTTCTTTTAACAATAATAATCTTAGCATCAACAATAATAATAATAATAATAATAATAATAATAATAATAATAATAATAATAATAATAATAATAATAATAATAATAATAATAATAATAATAATAATAATAAAGAAAAATAGGCTACCTTAAAAGAAGTCCCAAAAAAAATGTAGTGTCACAGCCGGGTCTCGAACCCGTGACCTCTCGAACAACCGGACCAACACCCTACCATCAAGCTACTGCGTGTTTTCTGATTAATACCCTTTCCAAAAATATTATATCCCGTTTTCTATTTCTTCCTATATCTTCTTCTTCACAATTACTAGTCGACCCGTTCAAGCTCTATAATCACATTAACCAAATTTCGTTGTTCCAATTAAGATTTGTAAACAGCTAAAAATTAGAAAGATAGTCTTTAAATAAAATAAAAAAAAAAACAGACCATAGTCTGCTGCTGCTGCATCGCGAAAGTAAAAAAAAAATAATGATTTTTATTTTTAGAACTTTTTGGGCAATTCATACAACACGATACAAGTTTCAAATTACTCATAGAATCTATTGGATTCGTCGATTTACTGAAAAGCATCGAAACATATAAGGATTTCGTAATGAACACAACCCTTGACTTTTTTGACAAATAACTTTGACTCGTAAATTGTAAATCGATATCAAAAATTTGATTTTGAAACTTCACAGACAGTTTTATTATGAGATTACAAATGCTTCCTCATTATTACATTTTTAAATTTGGTTCTAAATCGAGACTTGGCTAAAAAGGTAAAGAACAGGGGTTATTTGGTGTCTTTGACTTTTTTTGTTTGATTTTGATTCACTATGAAGTTGTAAAGGGTTTTTGTGGTTGTTAAATGATACTATGAGTTTATATGATATCATTCACATTTGGTATCGTTTGTTTTACATCTAAATTTGTCGACAGTCAATCAAGAAAAAATACATAAAAAAAATAATTAAATCAGAGCCATTATTGTACTAAATTTTGTTTGGAAAGGTTAAAGTGATAAGGACTTGTAACAAACTGGAGATAGAAGACAATTTCCTGAGCAGTAATGAAGAAGAAAAAATTGATCAGTTGTGTTTTAAAACAATTCGTACTCTTTTTTATTTTTTATTATTATTTTTTAATTCATTACTATAATAAAAGTATTATATATATAATGGATCAAGATTGTTGTTTAGTGATGCTTTGCAGTCGACTAGTAAACACTTTAGGGACAAAATACACAATTTAACTATAGCTTGATTGATACAATAACAGATTACACGATTAAAGTTTATATAAACAATATAATTATTATTAATAATTAATAAGTATTTTAGTAACAATAATACTTATATTAATAATTATTATAAATAATAATAATACTAATAATGATAAAGAAAATAATAATAACAAATAATCATAGTAACTTCAAATTATAATTTTACTTCTAATTATAATGGTTATAACAAAATAAATGCATAAACTTTATATCTTTTATTAAATAGTAATATAATAATATTAATATTAATTCTAACATAATGAAATTAAATATAACATTTATTTCAACATATAATTAAATATGTAATATTTGATGATTATATAATACATATATATATATATATATATATATATATATATATATATATATATATATATATATATACATAGATTCACAATAATATATATATATATTTTTATATATAGTTAATTATTCTATTTATTATTTTACATTTGTAATTCTAATTGTCTAAAGTTATTTTATTAATTCAAGATATTATATATATACTTATATTTATATTTATATATATTTGTTTACAAATAATTGTTCGTGAATCGTCGGAATTAGTCAAAGGTCAAATGTATATATGAAATAGTTTAAATTGTTTTGTGACTCAACATTACAGACTTTGCTTATCGTATCGAAATCATATGAAGATTAAATTTAAATTTAGTCGGAAATTCCCGGGTCATCACAGTTTGGTCAAGGTTAAATGAATGTATGAACACAGTTTACAATTTTTGAGATTCAACATTACAGACTTTGCTTATCGTGTCGGAAACATATAAAGATTAGAGTTTAAATTTGGTCGGAAATTTCAGGGTTGTCACATATAATTCATGAAACCTTTCTCAACATGCTTAGAATAGATGCCTTCTTCATACTCAACCGAGTTTTGGTCATAAAAACATTAATTGTGATTAATTACGCCTAATGACATCTTAATGACAATTTAACCAAGATTAGGCATAACACATAAGTGTTAATTAACAACTTGTGATCTTAATTCCTATCTAGATATCCTTAGTATGATCATCAAGTACCAACGCACTTAAGCCAATATCACTAGAAAAATAATTGCTATTAGAAATGACTTAGTGATTAATTAAGGCTAAATGGGGAACAATGCTCTCAAGGTTAACTAGTAATGACTTGTAATCCTAAAACACACTTAGATATATTTAGGATGGTCACCAAGTCCCAACTAGAGATTGCTCTTCCCTTGTGCATGTGTTGGACATTAATGTGTGCTTACACATTAATCAAGCAATATGTTAGATTGCAAATTAAACTTATTAAGTGCTTGAATTATAAGTTGTGCAAGTATCTATATGATTGATCCTATAATAACTATCTCTTGCTATGTGAGTATTACTTGCTACTTGTCAATATGCTTAATACTCATAAACTTGTCAACTTGATTAATATGTTTGCTATGTGCTCATTAGTTAGGATTCAAGTAACTAACCTACTCCAATAGATTAAGTGTAAAATAGTTCACAATGAAATTAGAGTCAATTGTCTATTTGATCTAGTCTAAGTAACTAAGTGTGATTGCTTATTCAAGAATAACTTAACCTTAATGTCTCTACATACTTCATGATTATCTTATAGAGACATCATTCAATTAATCTCTAATTAAACTCAAAGAGGACATGACTTGTGATTAATTAAAACTAGAAAGTTAATGACATAGTGACTAGTCTTTAGAATTGAACCAAGGGCATTAAAGTGACTAACTAAGTCTTGACCAAACTGAGATTTCTCAAAATATCAATCAAGACACTTCTTCAAGAATGTTGGGCTTACCACTTTTGGAATGATTAGTCACTTTCATGCATTAAGACCAAATCTCATACACTTAATGCATATAGTACTTGTATAGGATGTTTGGTTTCTTTTGCAGGTGCTAGAAGGAGTAAAGGTGTCAAAATGTAGTGTTCAAATTTGAGTCAAACGGCTATACAACAGATACCAAATTTGGACTGGAGCACGCACGATCGCACCACAGTCGACCGTGATGGGAACCATGTGTCAACGGCTACTTTTTGAATTTCACTATAAAAGGCAAACATTTAAGATCATTTGAAGTGAACCCTCTTGCATATTTCAAAGGCTTATTTCCAGTGATCACAAGTGCATCAATTACTACTCAAATGTGATCAAGCAAGAGAAGATTCTATGATCTTATAGATATAGAATTGGGTTGTTGTAAACTTACTAATCAAAATCATTTATCTTGTGAGTTTACTTAATGTAATGTATGTCCTAGTATTGTGTTAGGATCATCATTGCAAAATGTATAAGTCTTGTAACTTCAATTAGTAGAAGCATAGGCTAGCTTACTGATCTACTTCCTTAAAGGGACTTAGGAAGTTGATTAATCTTATTTGGAGATTAATACTTGTCCAAAGTGAAGACAAGTTGATCTAGGTTGGAATTGATCTTTCAAAGGGATAGAAAGATTATATTTGTTGTCTACCAAAGAAGTTGAAGACTTGTAAATCGGATCTCCACCGGGTTTGGAGAAAAGTGCTTAGTGAAGCAACAAATCCCGATTAGTGTAATCAAGGAGTGGATTAAGGTGGATTAGTTAACATCCACCCGAACCACTATAAACCCTTGTGTCTATGTTCTTTACATTACTTCATTTATCATTTTGAATATATACACTACACACATCAAGTTTGAGTTAAGTTGGTTGATCAAAGTTAAATCGAATTTGGTGATCAATTAAAAAAGTGTTAAAAACATATTAAGTAACTATTCACCCCCCCTATAGTTACTAACAATTGGTATCAGAGCGGTTGCTCAAATCATTGCGCTATAAACGATCGCGAAAGCGTCAAAATTCTTTTTGTGCAAAAACTTGAGTCAACGATTCTCGGATCAACTCAAACTATGGGATACTTGGAAGAATTAGTGAAAGAAGCACCAATCTTTGATAAAATGAATATTGATGTGTGGAAATTAAGATTTGAGTCTTATCTCAAATCCAAGGATTATTACTTGTGGAGAATAATCAAAATAGGAGACTTTGTACCACAAGCTAGTTCAATGCTAGTGAAGTCAACATTTCAAAACAATGATGTTTTGAAATAATTTGATGCAATTTCACTATTTCATGGAATTCTTCCTAGTGAAGAAAGGTTAAAGATAATTTCATGTGAAAGTGCTAAAGAATGTTGGGATTCACTATGTTCTTAAGAAAATTTAAACTCTAGGAGTTTAAAGGGTTGAATGGAAATGAATACTTTTACCTCATGAGGTCTTTGAATGATTTGGATCAAGATGGTCAAAGTGAAGAAGAGGTTGAATCTCCATTCAAAGAAGATGATGTCTCAAGCATGGATTGCAATGAGGTACATGTATTCTATCCTTCTAATTATGAAGAATTGTTAGATGATTACAAAACTATTAAATTTGTGTATGATAGTAGTCGTGACAAAGTAAAACTTTTGGAGAAAGAATTACACAAAGTTAGACAACTTAACAAAGTTTTAATTGATGAAAATAACACCTTGAAAAGAAAAAATGAAAGAATAACTATTTGTGATTCATCAAGAGATAAACATGAAATGAATATATGTCACGACTCTAGTAAACACAAATCTTGTAATCAAAGTCCATTGTCTATTATTAGAAAAATTGAGAATATGGGAAAAATGGACCAAGCTAGCAATTCCATGGTAGGGATAAGTCAAGGATTGGGTAATCTTAAAATCAATCAAAATCAATGATCAAAATCCTAATGAGAATAACCTTCTCAAAATGACTTTGTATTAATGAAAGGTTTTTCTTACAAATGCAAAATTATTTTTGAAAAGTGATTTTAAAAGATTAGTGTAGGAAGCTTACTTGCCTTAGGATTGTGTGTTTATGTGAAAATATGTATTGCATGCCAAATTCTAGATTGATGTGTTTTGTGTATACTATGTGAATGATTAAATATGAATATATATATATATATATATATATATATATATATATATATATATATATATATATATATATATATATATATATATATATATATATATATATATATATATATATATATATATAGGGGCAGGATCAATGGGGAAGTAACCAATCAGGGGGAAGCGGGGGGAAGCAAAAAAAAAATTCATTTTTTTAAATTTTTTTTTTCTGACATCAAGATCACACGAAAATATGAACATTTAGAAGAGACACTTCGTGATGAATGTTATTATTTAGGCGGGAAAAAGATCGACAAAAATAACATTCAAGATAATATTGTTCGTGAAGAATATGAACGTTTTTTCATGTTTTGTGAAGTAAAATTTAGCCCGATTTAGAGTTTAGGGTTTAGGGTTTGGTGTTTTGGGTTTATTCCATAAACCCAAAACACCAAACCCTAAACCCTAAACTCTAAACCGTTCGTGTTAAAAACTCAATCTAAATCCTAAATCTAAACCCTAAATCTAAACCCTAAACCCTAAATTTCTAAACCCTAGTATCTAAACCCTATAAACCCTAATATCTAAACTCCAATAGCTAAAACCTCAAAATACGCTCGAAAAACACGATAATTGTTATATATTACTTCTTCGAGCGTTTTCCCTCCAAAATAAAAACATTTATCACAAAGTGTCTCTACTACATGTTCATATTTTCATCTCATCTATAATGTTCGTGAACAAAGTTTTTTCAAAAAACGAAAAAAAAAGTTTTTGCTTCCCCCCGCTTCCCCCCGAATAGTTACTTCCCTCTTGATCCTACCACTATATATATATATATATATATATATATATATATATATATATATATATATATAGTATATTACGTGTCATTGATGATTAAACATCGGGAGGATGTAATCATTCAATGTTAGGAAAAGAAAATTTGTCCTCAAGTATTCTATAGAACCTATGAATCGTAAAAACGCGCTCGAAGAAAGATGAAGTGAAGAAATAAGTGATCAGAAGGATTCACGGCAGCACCACGGCTGACCATATACACGACCACAGACTCCTATCATGTACGTGTAAAAATATCTGCATGGCTAACACCACGGTCGACCGTGCTTTGACCGTGCGTGGCCAGATTCTGTTTTAAATCAAATTAAACCCTCACTTTTATTTCTTTTCAACCCACTTCAAAACACACACACCTACACACGGCTGAGGAAATCGACCGTACGGAGAAGAACGCTCATTCCATCAATTTCAATTCCTACTTTCGGTATGATTAATCCTTGCTTTCCTAGCATTTAATTGTGTTTGTGTGGTGAATTAGGGTTATGAAGAAACCCTAACTAGAGTAAGTCAAAACTTGAATTGATGCAAACAATCAAAATTGTTCTTGAAGAACAACTTGGAAACGATTGTAGTAGTACCTATCTATACGTTAATTTAACAATGACTAATTCTAGGGTTCATTATACATCTAAGTTAGATTTTCATAGAAGCATTGTTCATATGATATAAAACAATATTGTTGCAAATTGAGTGTAATAATGTTAGATGTCAAAATATGTGTTGATGATGATCTCAAAAGTCTAGAACACATATGAACTTTGTGAAAATCTTAATCTAGTTGCAAACTCATTGACACTAATGAAGAGTGAAAATGTGAAGAACATTAACATCAAAACGTCTAAGTATTGATGATAATTAAAGTTTGCAAAACTTGTTGCCTACAATTGAATTATGCACTTTGAATTAATTAAAAGTGTCAATGCGCAGAAAATGGAAAATCAAGGAGAAAGCTCATCCAACTTTCACCCACACCAATCAACACTTAACAGAGAAAGAGTGAAAAATCGAACAATAGCAAAAGGAAGGAGAATTGAAGCAGAAGATTTTCCTGAAATGGTGGCAGCTTTCTCAGATTTAAACTGGGATGTATTTCTTGATCTAAATGGACCAATTTATCCATCACTCGTTCGAGACTTTTACTCTAGCTTCGTCTATACCAACGGTTCAGTTACCTTTAGGCTAAAAGCTTTAAGAACTACAGTAACACTTCATGATTTTGGAAAACTTCTAGAAGTTCCAGCAAGTGGAGAAAGGTTCTTCCACACAGGACACAGTCTGACCTACCTTCCTGATTTCATCAAAAAAAGATGATGCTATTCGAACACTGTGTGAAGACAATGCTCCGAGAAAAGAAATTCTCAATCAAGGAGTGTTGAGCAAACACCTGCGGAAGAAGTTCCGAATATGTAACACAGTGATCGATTACAATGTATACTGTAGAATGGGAAATCGCTCACATATCCATGCTGTTCAGATGGCTCTTCTTTGGTGCCTAGAAATGCAAATCCCGATAAACATGGCATACTTTATGGCCATACGAATAAGCAATGTGCCAAAGGACTCAACAAGAGCTCTTCCTTATGGAATGCATCTTACGAAGTTATTTGACAAATTAAGGGCAACAGATGACATTCGCATAAATCCAACCTATCAAATATTTAATCGTCATACATTAACATTGACGGGGTGGGATGATGAAGATGACTCAGATTAGATTGAAAGGGTTTATGAAGCCATGACCAACTCTCAAATCAACTTGGAAGATATATCCGACAGTGATGAAGAACAGTTTCCGGATGAAGCTAATGATCCTTTTTATGGCTTGGATAGTGATTCAAAAGCTGAACGAATCTACCTAAATCAAGCTAAAATAAAGAAGTATCAATCTAAGATCAGCCTGCTACTAAAGAAAGCGAAAAAGGCTTTTTCATGTCGGAGTAGTAGCGATGTGAGAAGTGGAAGGTGAAGGAAGTGAGAGAAGTTAAAATGTTAGGTTGAATAAACTTGTTTGTATTAATTGAATGTGTGACTATTTGAATATTTCTTGATTAGAATCTATTTAATTTGAGTCAGTTAACTTATATTTCTGACAGTTCTCACACGGTCAACTACACGGTCGACCGTAGCATCGACCGTGTATCGATCTGATACTTCTTTCTCTCTCTTTGAAAAATAAATGCACATTGAACCTCTCAAATCTAGTTGGATCTGTTCTCAAAGTATCATTCATAAACTAGCATACTTGAATATGATAAAAATTCTCAAAAGATTCAATTACTCCAAAAGGGAATGAAAGATTAAATGAAGGTTCATCTTTTTTCCTTTAAATTGAGAAGATTATGATGCAAAACTCACTACTCCATCTCACTCAAAATGAGTCAAGCAAACAACTCTCCCAACAATCCTTTTGTGATTGACTTATCTTCTTCAATTTCCGACTCCTTTGACAATCTCTTTCCTAACTCTCAAGAAGAACGAGATGTGGTCAATCGTAATCGAAAAATGGTTAGCACTAGACCAATTGTCGAAGGTTGTATGGTCACTATTGAGCACTTTTCAAAAGAGCTTCTCGAAAACTTTGCTTACATAAAATGGGATTCATTCCTGACTTTGAAAGGTCTCATTCACTCCACTCTTGTTCGTGAATTCTACGCTAACTATGAATTCACTCCCCCAAATAACATCAAATTCCGGTTGTTTGATAAAGGATTTTCCATGCCTCTTAAAGACTTTGGAAAATTTATGCATGTTCCTGATGAAGGCGTGGAATGTTTCTCCTATAGTCCATATCTCCTCTGTCTTCCCGAATTTGTCACAAAAGGTGGCATCATCAACACCTATTGTCAAAGGCCCATCAATCACATTCAAATCCAAAGTGATGGTCTTAAGGCAAATCATCTTGCACCTAAGTTTGACCTTTGGCTCAAAGTCATAAGTCAAAATATCCACTGCAAGGGGGAAACACTATCCACAAATGTTCATGCCTGAGAGTGCTCCAAATGAACATATATTTAGGCGCAATATCCTTCCAATATGTGAAGTTTTCAGTTGCAAATGTTCTATTTTCAAGTAATATTCGTTTAAATAAATAAGTGCGAAGACAAGAGGCGAAAACGAAGATTTGAAGACGCAAATGACCAAAAAGCTCAAATGTACAAGATACAATTCAAGTGGTTCAATTTATTGATAAGAAGCGTCTAAAAATTACAAGAGTACAAGCCGCGAAATGCAAAGTACAAGATATCTACGCGTACGAAAGGACGTTCGAAAATCCGGAACCGGGACATAAACCGGGCGTAAATGCGCGACGCAACGGACCTAAAATTACAAGTCAACTATGCACAAGAATAAAATATAATATATAAATAATTATATAAATTATTTATATTATATATATATATATATATATATATATATATATATATATATATATATATATATATATATATATATATATATATATATATATATATATATATATATATATATATATATATATATATAATAAATATGTCGACAAAGCTAGGATCCAAAATTTGGTGAGCTGGAATCTAAAGCTCCGCACTCGCGGAGCTGTAAAGGGTAAAAACTCCGCACTCGCGGAGCACACAATTTCAAAATCTGCCTATAAAAGGCCACGAAGTCTGCCGAGTTTTAGACCACCATATATCAATATCTCTCTGTATCTTAATATATATATATATATATATATATATATATATATATATATATATATATATATATAATATATTTATAATATATATTTATAATATATATTAGTTTAGTTTAGGTAATGTAAAGGTTATTTTACGGGTTTTGAAGTCGAAGTTCTGTCCGTGTAACACTACGCGATAAATAATCAATGTAAGCTATGTTCTCCTATTTAAATTAATGTATCGTACTTAAGTTATTATTATTCTTATTTGAGCCGAAGTAATCATGATGTTGGGCTAAATATTAAGACGGGGTTATTGGGCTTTGGACCATAATTGGGGTTTGGGCAAAAGAACGACACTTCTGGAAATGAGACTATGGGTTATTAATGGACTTTATATTTGATTAATATAGAGATTTACAATTTGACGTAGTTATATATAACCACAAACGCTTGATCGGGTACGGTAGGCGGGATATTTATAAATACTAATAATTGTTCATTTAACCGGATACGGGGAATGGATTAATAATCAATGGACTTATTAAAACATGGGCGGATTACATACAAGGGTAATTGGTGTAATTGTTAATAAATTATTAAAACCTTGGATTACACGCAGTCGATAACCTGGTGTAATCATTAAACAAAGTATTAAGACCTTATTACGGTTTAAATCCCCAATTAGTTGGAATATTTGACTTCGGGTATAAGGTTAATTTGGCGAAGACCCTCGCACTTTATAATTATGACCGATGGACTATTATGGACAAAACCAGATGGACTTATCGAATAATCCAGGACAAAGGACAATTAACCCAGGGTAATAAATAAAAATCAAAACGTCAAACATCATGAGTACGGAAGTTTAAATAAGCATAATATATTTTATTTCATATTTCCTCGTACTTTTATTTTTTTGTTATTTTAATTATTGTTATTTATTTTACGCACTTTAATTATTGTCATTTACTTTACTCTTCGCTTAAAATATAAAATCGACAAACCGGTCATTAAACGGTAAACCCCCTTTTATATATTATTACTATATATAATATATTTTGTACAAATATAATTGTTTAAAAATATAGTGTAAAATAAGTCGTCTCCCTGTGGAACGAACCGGACTTACTAAAAACTATACTACTCTACGATTAGGTACACTGCCTATAGTGTTGTAGCAAGGTTTAGGTATATCCCATCTGTAAATAAATAATTAAAACTTGTGTAATTTGTAACGTATTTCGTATTAAAAATATATAGTATTTCGTACCCCACCTCGCACACATCAAGTTTTTGGCGCCGCTGCCGGGGACTCGGCGAAACGCTATATTTTTAATTTATATTTTTATAAATATATTTATATATAATTTTTAGAAAAACAATATAAAAGTTAAAAAAAACACGTTTGAACCCGCAATTAAAATCTGAGTCTACATAACTCCGCGATCGCGGAGAGGAACACCTAAAAATCCACAAGATCGCGGGACCAGGTCTGACAGGTCAAGCCTTTGCATTTATTACGAATTTAGGGTTAAATTTTTATTTATTATTTATTATGTAGGGTTTAATTAAATAACATATATATTTCTAGTTTTAATATTTATTTTGTAATATTAAGTTTAAATATTATTATTAATTATAAAATTAATACTTTTATAAAATAATAATATAAAAATAATATTTTTATAAAAATAAGTAATTTTATCATTTTTTTCTTTTTATAAATTGTATATTTTAAACATTTGTATATTTATCGTTCGTAATTAGTTTTATACTTCTAGATTTTTAGGCTTTGCCGTAAAATCCCTTAAGAGCTTTTCTTTAAATTAAGATTTAGACGCTTTAGAATTTTGCGACGCCGTTTATAAATTTTAGGGCCTTTTAAGTAATTGCTGTTTTCTGATTAGAATTGCATTTAAGTTTTAATACCTTTAGGCGCAACTTTTTAGATTTAGTTTTTAGACTTTTAAGTTTCGACGCTTTATTTTCTTATTTTTATTTTTCGACCTTTTATTTTTCGACGTTTTTCGACGCTACTCTTTTTCTTTCTTATTTCTCGACGCTTTAGTTTTTAGGACTTAGAATTTTCTCTATTTCATCTCTAATAATTCAAAAAGAAAAATTATTTTAAGCGGTTAAATTGATAGACATCCAAATTTTCTGCTTCGTAGTAATAGTTGAATTTGTTAGTGGCTGAGTTGTGAGCTTCCGATTTAAAGGGTTCTGGCTCCCTGCTACATCTATTGGCTATTCGAAACGTGGGCAAAAGCAGAAAAGTCTATTAATTTGATAACTTATATAATTTTTAGTTTATAACTAATAGGATAATTAGTATATGCACCACATTGTAGCTAAAATTTGGTAATAAGTGTAGTATGGAAAATCTCGAAAATATTTTGGAAACTCTTTATGACATACGAAATCAATACTCTCAAACGGGTGTTGATAAAAATTCGTTCGTTCAATCTTGGATCACGAATGACGAAACAATAACTGGTTGTGAAATCTGTGGAGATTATCATTCAACATGGGAATTTTATTATTATGTTCCTATGGAAAATTACGCACCCATGGAACCTGAATGGAATGATTATGAAGAATACAATTCAAATTGGGATTATTTCCAAGAATATATCCAAACTCAACAACCAGAGAACGAGAAAAATTACGTGTCTGAAAATTCTTTAGATTATATGAAAATCAAACTCGAAAAACTTGATGCTTAAAATGAACAAATGAGAGAGTTTGTAAATATGCAAGCTGAAACTCTATCAGATTACACACATGTTGATCTGAGGAGTATTGTGCAAGAAAATCTCATATCATCGAATTTTGTTGAATTCGAGAACTCCGAAATCACCAACTATCCCGATGATACTTTTTATTCAGTCTTACCAATTTCACAACATATCGACACATTAGCCTCTACCGGCGAAATCATCGATCCATCAATGGATGAAGAAGAAGTAAGGGTGACAAATTGGTACTCTTGGGAAAACGATAACGTTGAAAATTTTACCCCCGAGACCAAAGTAGTGGAACCGATAAGGACCGTTAATGAAGAAGAATTTGCTTCGATCCAGCCACAACCTTCCAACCCAATATTCTCACTAGACGAGTCATCTACCGAAGATGAACTACGAGCTGTAATAGATAATGACACCTCAGATTTCACCCAATTGGGTAATAGAGGTGAAACCTTTGATCCCGAGAATGAACGAAAGGAAATGTTAGGAATTGTTCACCCTATAATATGTATGTCGGTGTATATCGATCCATTTGACCAAGAACCAGAAAAGAGACATATCCATTTACTAAAAGCTACACTTAGAAAAGAATTAAGTAGTGATGATCGGGTGGGTCTAAACTTTAAACCCATTGATATATTATACACCACCCGAGATGTAAATAACTGGCTCACTATTTTAATTCTTGAAATTTATTCTACCGACTTCACATGTCGTCAACTAAGTGTGGGGAAGTCTAACCCCACTTAACGTTAAATTAGGGGTTCGAATTAGTGCATAACTCGTTAATAAAAATGCACGATTAGGGTAAAAGACGCATTTTCAAATATTAGTAAACAGCTCAAAAAAGCAGCCGTTTTTGAAGAAAAACATGTGTGATAAAACAAGAAGGAATGAACGATGAGGTGCACCATCTATCATTCGACGAGCTTTGAAATTACAAACTGGGTATTTTTAATCACTTTTCTACGCTAATCACCCTCATGAATTTAAGTTTTTACTGATGTAACAACCCAAACCATCCAACGACAAAACCACGTGGAAACAGCAAAATAAAAAAAAAATTCCTGAACAGCATGTTGCGCGGCGCGCCATATAGGCCGCGCGGCGCGCCAAAGTGGACTGTCCAAAAAGTTCTTAAATGCGAAAATGTTTGACTAGTTCCCGACGTATTTAGACAAAACGCTTTTAACCGCATGTTCAATATATGAAAACTAGCGCGTTCCATTAATAAAATTTAGTTTACGAAGCGGGGCCCACATTGACCCAAATTACCCCTTAAGTACCAAAATACAATTTTCGACCATAAGACTATTAATACAAAACAAAGCCGAGCAGGGCGATTGGGGATACGCTACCCAATCCTAATAAATCCAAAAGCAAGTCTCTAAAGCAACTATGCAAGCCTTCTAGTCCCCGCGCTTACCCGAGCCACCGTCCGCATGCAATCTATAAAAAGAGTCAACAACGAGAGGGTAAGCTAACGCTTAGTGAATGATAATATACTACATACATATATATGTATAAAATGAATACGCCACACAAATATCAAATACCGCATACCGAACAACCAAGCATAAAGGCAAGCTAGTCTAGGCGTACCGTACAAACACTAAGCACGAGCTAAGATACAACAACAAAAATATAAGTTCACCAACGACGATGTGAACCACACCAAATAGCTACACCTGGAGGGTTAGCTACAACACAACAATACATTAATATATAACAATATAAACGATCAAGGTTAAAACCTTAACCCAATACCGAGAACCAAATACCACAATGAAGATTGGCCGAACTACACGAGCCTTAGTAATCCGAAACCACACGAGATTACTATCTTCACAACATCGAGGTTGGCCGAACTACACGAGCCTTAGTAATCCGAAACCACACGAGATTACTACCTCAATAAAATGACCGAACTACACGAGTCATCGTGAATCCGAATACACACGCGATTCACTTCTCAACATTTAACCCTTCGCCATTGGGGTTATATCAACCACATCACAACCACGTGTGATAATGTACACGTGAACGTGTACTTCGCCAAAGATGGTCAACCAAAACGCACAACCGTGCCAATTGGACTCATGCAAAAGTCCATCAAGTCCACCTACATGTGAAGTGAGCTCTATAGCCGAGAATCACTTCACCCGACCCGCACACATCCTACACATACATATGCACATAGGATATTATCACTCACCTTGAAGTCTTGAAGAAAGCTTCCAAGTAAACCGCAACTCGCCAATGGAAAATACCTATTCCATTATCACAATTACAACAATACACTTAGAGTGGATTCACAAATCAACCCAATCATGACCCCACCATTGACGTATAAAATGACCGATAGTTCCCGTAACATGGTCCTTACGACCCTACCATTGGTGTATCAAACAACCAATAGATCACACGACACGAAGGCTGGCCGAAAACACACGCGCCCTAGTGAATCAGAACTACACGCGACTCACTACCTTCACCACAACAACAATCGGGAATGGCCGAACTACACGCGCCATAGTGAATCCAAACTACACGAGAGTCACTATCCCAGAGGAATGACCGAACTACACGTGTCATTTGTGAATCCGAACTACACGAGACTCACTCCTCAATACAATGACCGAAACCACACGAGTCATTTGTGAATCCGAACTACACGAGATTCACTTCCACAACATCGAGGTTGGCCGAACTACACGAGCCTTAGTAATCCGAAACCACACGAGATTACTACCTCAATAAGATGACCGAACTACACGAGTCACCATGAATCCAAACTACACGAGATTCATTCCAATAAGATGACCGAACTACACGCGTCATCGTGAATCCGAAAACACACGCGATCCACAATCTCAACACAGGAATGGTACTCGCATTTCCCACCGGTACTCGCATTTCCCGATAGTGTTACACCATACCGACATAACACTACTCCCTTGATGAAGTCAGCGGACCCCGAAGGTCATGCTCCACCAATCACAACACCGGATGAAGTCAGCGAACCCCGAAGGTCATGCTTCACCGATCTCAACACCTCGCTCATGGTGAAGTCAGCGGACCCGAAGATCATGCTTCACCAATCAACCATACCATAATGAAGTCAGCGGACCCCGAAGGTCATGCTTCATTATTCACAATACCAGGATGAAGTCAGCGGACCCCGAAGGTCATGCTTCATCAAGCAACACCTTTTTGGCCTCGAACGACGAGTAGCGTAACATTGCGCTCTGCTACGCCATCGTGAATCCTAACGGATACCACTAACCATTCCCACAATCGAGCAAGAACCACTTATATCAAACATAGGTACCCACAATAATTCTCCAAAAGAGAATCCAACACACACCTCCCTTAACTGAAGGATTTCACCTTGCTCGCCAAACACGTCCATTGTCTCTCAACGAGATTTACCACGTTACCACCTCGGTGATAATTCAAATCCAAACCATAAGTACAATTTATCCGAAATTGTACTCTACCACAAATCGACCAAAACCAGGTCTCAACAACATTTTCCGGATCTACCAAAAGCATCATCCGAAATCTCACACTAAAACTTCCTCGTGCGGGAGTGTAACTCCCCCAATTGGAACCACGTTCCATATCCACAACTCGTACAACCACACAATGCTACCACGGGTAGACTTTACCAACAATTGGGCTCACACGACCCATTACCACATCTTGCTCCAACCTTGAGCACACGAAGGATTTTAACCAACCCTTAAACACTTTGAACGAAAAGTGTACCGCAACACAATCGGAGTCGAACACCACGCTAGTAGGTATAAAAGAGTCACCTAATGTCGCGTCATAAAGACTCCATTACCAACACACATCGAGATTTAAAACACTCGATCTCAAGGGTTCCAACCAACTGACGAACCTCATGATTCGTCACTTCAACATAAAAGCGAACACGCGCTTAACAACCAAACACCAAAACCATTTCCGTGGCTTGGTAGAAACGTTTCCCAAATACTAAGGAATGCTTGGTTGCACCAAGTCTTACGCCCTTCGCCCATCAATCAAACATCAACATAGGGTACTTCCATTAGGAACGTCACCCATAGCATAACATGCACAACAAAGGCATACAACTCAAACTCAAACGGCATTTAATAAATAATCAAAAGACATATTTATTAAAATGAAACGTACCTTAACGTCTCCTTGCCGCACCCGTCCCCGCTAACTTGGGACATTCCGACTTACGATGTCCTTCTTTTTGGCAATTGAAGCACACCATACCATCACCCTTTGGTACCGAACATTCCCAAGACTTGTGACCCCTCACGCCATAATTGTAACATCTAGCAGCACTAGAATCCGACAGACCCGTTTGCGTACCACCTGTGCTCACACTCGGACCCTTAGCCCTCTTACTCGGAGCACCATAAGAAACGACCCTTCGCTCACTTGAAGGTTTACCCTTTTTCGATCGTGAATACGACTCGAAACCTCTAGCCAAGTCGAATAATTCCGAAAACGATTTCGCTTGACCCCGACTAATTTTACTTTTCAAGTCATCATTCAAGGTCCGATAGAAATCCCCCATCAACAAACGATCATTCCCCAAATACTCCGGACAAAAACGAGCCTTCGCCATAAAGGTCGTCTTGAGAGTACTCAAATCCATAGATCCTTGTCGCAAATTTCGCAACTCATTACGCAATTCCCACAAATCGGCCGAAGTCCTGAACTCCTCGAAGAATTCCTCCTTAAAGTCATCCCACGATAAAGCCATAAACGTCTCGCCACCGACAAGATCAATCTTACCATCCAACCAATCCCTTGCCCTACCCCGCTACAAACTCGTAGCGAGTCTCGTCTTTCTCTCGGGAGGGCAATCAATAGTACGGAAACACCCTTCGACGTCCGAAATCCAAGTTGTGCTTACCAGAGGATCCGGTTTCCCGTCATACATCGGGGGTTTAGTCCTCATGAAGCTCTTAAGATAACGCTCCATTTCACTACTACCTTGAAGTTCGGAATACCTCCTTTCCATTCTTTCTTCCAACGCACCCATTTGCTCCGCAACGGTGGCCGCAACCCTAGCGTTAAACTCAACGTCATTCGCCTCGGTCTCGTTTCGCGTCATCATTCTAAAGAATGCAAAATGATTAGTCCACGAACGTGTAAAACCGTACGCACGACACAGCCCCATCTTGCTAAACACTCGTCGTACATCACTTGTTAGACACGATTTGCACCCGTAATAAGGTTTGCAAGTTCTTATTACGCACACACGCCGCATCGACTCATTAGTACAACTACCGTCTCGCTCGATGATATAAACAAACACAACCAAAATTCTACGCGGTACAAACACACGCGAGAATTATTACCACAACACAAATAATATATTAATAATATCCGCATTACCAATATAAACGTTAGTCAACCTATAAACAAGGCACTAACTAAACCCATTCCGACCCGTAATCCTACAAGTCCCGCAACAAAATAGCACACACAAAAGTCTAAGTCTAGGCACCTATCTCAAGTCACCTAAATCTCTTAGACCATGCTCTGATACCACTTGTAACAACCCAAACCATCCAACGAAAAAACCACGTGGAAACAGCAAAATAAAAAAAAAATTCCTAAACAGCATGTTGCGCGGCGCGCCATATAGGTCGCGCGGCGCGCCAAAGTGGACTGTCCAAAAAGTTCTTAAATGCGAAAATGTTTGACTAGTTCCCAACGTATTTAGACAAAACGCTTTTAACCACATGTTCAATATATGAAAACTAGCGCGTTCCATTAATAAAATTTAGTTTACGAAGCGGGGCCCACATTGACCCAAATTACCCCTTAAGTACCAAAATACAATTTTCGACCACAAGACTTTTAATACAAAACAAAGCCGAGCATGGCGATTGGGGATACGCTACCCAATCCTAATAAATCCAAAAGCAAGTCTCTAAAGCAACTATGCAAGTATTCTAGTCCCCGCGCTTACCCGAGCCACCGTCCGCATGCAATCTATAAAAAGAGTCAACAACGAGAGGGTAAGCTAACGCTTAGTGAATGATAATATACTACATACATATATATGTATAAAATGAATACGCCACACAAATATCAAATACCGCATACCGAACAACCAAGCATAAAGGCAAGCTAGTCTAGGCGTACCGTACAAACACTAAGCACGAGCTAAGATACAACAACAAAAATATAAGTTCACCAACGACGATGTGAACCACGCCAAATAGCTACACCCAGAGGGTTAGCTACAACACAACAATACATTAATATATAACAATATAAACGAACAAGGTTAACACCTTAACCCAATACCGAGAACCAAATACCACAATGAAGATTGGCCGAACTACACGAGCCTTAGTAATCCGAAACCACACGAGATTACTATCTTCACAACATCGAGGTTGGCCGAACTACACGAGCCTTAGTAATCCGAAACCACACGAGATTACTACCTCAATAAGATGACCGAACTACACGAGTCATCGTGAATCCGAATACACACGCGATTCACTTCTCAACATTTAACCCTTCGCCATTGGGGTTATATCAACCACATTACAACCACGTGTGATAATGTACACGCGAACTTGTACTTCGCCAAAGATGGTCAACCAAAACGCACAACCGTGCCAATTGGACTCATGCAAAAGTCCATCAAGTCCACCTACATGTGAAGTGAGCTCTATAGCCGAGAATCACTTCACCCGACCCGCACCCATCCTACACATACATATGCACATAGGATATTATCACTCACCTTGAAGTCTTGAAGAAAGCTTCCAAGTAAACCGCAACTCGCCAATGGAAAATACCTATTCCATTATCACAATTACAACAATACACTTAGAGTGGATTCACAAATCAACCCAATTCGACACTTAGTGCAATTTGACCCAAATGCACTACCAAGTACAAACCATGCCCAAACTAACCAATAATCACTCACACAAGTGAGAATGGTCCTAATATGCCAAATAAACCCGAACACAAGTGTTAAACACATGTCATACCCATTTTGACACTTAAACCCTAATTTTGACCCATAAGGTCAAAATCTCACCATTTACAAGTTTTGACACCAAAACACATTTAACTTGGTTTTATACTTCAACTTAGTCCATTTCAAGTTTATAAACCTCATTAAATCGCCAATTGGGTCATAATCACCACCAAACCCTAATTTGACCCAAAGTCAAAATTAGTCAACCAAACAACCTTAAATGGGTTTCAATACTTCCAAAATCACTAACTTAAGTGATTAAACCCAATTTCAAGTTCTAAACATGGCCAATTAGTTCACCAACCCAAAATCCACCAACAATTAACAATAAACCTGATTACTAGCTTCAATAAACCCATTTCATCACCTAAAAGGGTTTTACCACAAACTAACTCAAAACCCTAACTTGAATATCAAATCAAATAGATGAAATTCGGAGTTTGAGCTTACCAATACCACCACAACGTAGCTAGGAACGAAAGGAACAACTTTAGAACTCGAGCTTTTGATCAATTCGGCCTCCTTCTTCACCAAAACCCTAAATCTCTCTCTAGAATCTCTCTCTCTCTCTCTCAAATAGTTTGAGAGTGATGAATGGATGTGAAAATGATCCAAAACTGATCCAAACCAGCTAATATGGCTCACAAATCTGGCCCCAAGTGAAATTACCCAATTGCCCTTCATTTAAAACAATTAAAAGAAGAAGAGAGCTGTCTGCGTGATTTGGCGCGGCGCGCCCCTGACCCGCTCGGCACGCAAGTAGCCAGTTTCAGATTCTTTTACCTTTTTAATTACATAACAATATTCAACGAAGCCCGTTCTCGAATGTCATAAGTACACAAGTATACAAGATAAATATTCGGGTCTTACAACTGATTTCTTGCAAATGAGGGCATTGCAAGATCTCAAGTGTAGGGAAGGGTTATAAATTCTCTCGGGTTTACACTAGGTTTAATTGCCAAATTTTGTGAAAATTTGAAAAAATTTCAACTAAATGAATTCAAAATCATATTTATACATATTTATGAATGATAAAACTAGGTGTTAATGCCGAAATTATTGTTACCTCAGAAAGGACATAAATTGAGAAACAACCCAAAACGCTAGAATTCATTTAAAATGGAATAGAAGAGAATAAAAAGGCAAAGAAAAGAATAAATAAAAGCTAAGTGTGGAAAGAATGCACCAAGTTCTTTAAAAGATATATCACATATTTTTGTACAAGATTATTGCAGGTACTTTTGCTTTGGACGATACTAATCAGTTTTACCCGATTTACTGTAATTTATTTGAATGAAAGATGGATCTACATGATGATTCAATTCTATCATTAAAAGGAAGTAAAGTCTTCCGAAAAAGACACGCTCTTCTTGATTTAGGTCAGAAAGTTGTCGTCCAGACCAGCTGTAGGTTGACGAAAAATCTAGAAAAGTCATCTCTAAAATCAGCAGGAAATCCACGGACCACAGCATCAAATAGGGTCACCATGTGGTCAGACTTATCCTAACCATGAGAGTATCTATCTCGTAAAATGGGGAGGACGCCGTGCAAATTAGCTTGATAAGACTAATGAATCAGACCCCCAGAAAGGATAATCTCCTTAAAGATTAAAAATCAACTTTTAAGCCTGATATTACTCAATCCTTGAGATTGACCTTAAAGATTGAGAATTACAAACTCATGGAATTCAATGATATCTAAACTCGAGCTTGAACAAGAAAATATTTTGATCAAATTACAAACCGATTTGTTTTCTGAAAACCTATTTTCAATGCATTCATTACCATTGAACGTAAAATCCTGAGAATTCATCAGAATTCATTAGGTCACCAGAACCAAATCGGGTGTCAACCGTAAGAACGGTGGTTGCATAGCATGGTCGGAGACAGGACCTTGTCCCACACCGAAAAATCATAGGGTGATCTTTACTATTTCTCCTACAAAGGATAGTAACTGCATCCGACACGTTTTAGACCATGAACAAATGCATGTCATTAAACATTGCCTTAACAGTTTCTTATTTATCGCTTTCCTTTACAACCGGACGGTAGTTTACCGAAAGGTAATATACGGAGCAAGTATACTGGATGTGTTGCTTTCCTAATACAAGGATAGCAAGTGGGTGACACAAAACCATAAGTTTTGAGCTAAAATTTTTAAATCTGAAACCCACAAAACCCATAAAAACATTTTGCAACACTGGTGAAGGGTTATTCCGGAAAACTTATCTAGGGTAAAAGCTAAATTGAATTTTCAAAAAGATCAAATGTTTTCATAAAGATCCAATTTCCTAACGGATCTAAATTTTTATAGTCATGTGAGACTGTAAACCACATCGTTACCATCATTGTTCATAACCACCGTATTGAAATCACTGATGTACAAAGTGTGAAGAATAAAAAAGTGATTCGAGTGAAGTGTGATTTAATTTCAAGTTCTGTATTGCTTGAGGACAAGCAACGTTTAAGTGTGGGGATATTTGATAGTGCTCCAAATGAACATATATTTAGGCGCAATATCCTTCCAATATGTGAAGTTTTCAGTTGCAAATGTTCTATTTTCAAGTAATATTCATTTAAATAAATAAGTGCGAAGACAAGCGCGAAAACGAAGATTTGAAGACGCAAATGACCAAAAAGCTCAAATGTA
Source organism: Rutidosis leptorrhynchoides (assembly GCF_046630445.1). Taxonomy (NCBI): domain Eukaryota; kingdom Viridiplantae; phylum Streptophyta; class Magnoliopsida; order Asterales; family Asteraceae; genus Rutidosis; species Rutidosis leptorrhynchoides. The sequence goes on from NC_092333.1 coordinate 147,415,168, forward strand.
CAAGATACAATTCAAGTGGTTCAATTTATTGATAAGAAGCGTCTAAAAATTACAAGAGTACAAGCCACGAAACGCAAAGTACAAGATATCTACGCGTACGAAAGGACGTTCGAAAATCCGGAACTGGGACATAAACCGGGCGTAAATGCGCGACGCAACGGACCTAAAATTACAAGTCAACTATGCACAAGAATAAAATATAATATATAAATAATTATATAAATTATTTATATATATATATATATATATATATATATATATATAATAAATATGTCGACAAAGCTAGGATCCAAAATTTGGTGAGCTGGAATCTGAAGCTCCACACTCGCGGAGCTGTAAAGGGTAAAAACTCCGCACTCGCGGAGCACACAATTTCAAAATCTGCCTATAAAAGGCCACGAAGTCTGCCAAGTTTTAGACCACCATATATCAATATCTCTCTGTATCTTTATATATATATATATATATATATATATATATATATATATATATATATATATATATATATATATATATATATATATATATATATATATATATATTTATAATATATATTAGTTTAGTTTTATATTAGTTAGTTTGGGTAATGTAAAGGTTATTTTACTGGTTTTGAAGTCGAAGTTCTGTCCGTGTAACACTACGCGATAAATAATCAATGTAAGCAATGTTCTCCTTTTTAAATTAATGTATCATACTTAAGTTATTATTATGCTTATTTGAGCCGAAGTAATCATGATGTTGGGCTAAATATTAAGACGGGGTTATTGGGCTTTGGACCATAATTGGGGTTTGGACAAAAGAACGACACTTGTGGAAATGAGACTATGGGTTATTAATGGACTTTATATTTGATTAATATAGAGATTTACAATTTGACGCAGTTATATATAACCACATATGCTTGATCGGGTACGGTAGGCGGGATATTTATAAATACTAATAATTGTTCATTTGACCGGGCACGGGGAATGAATTAATAATCAATGGACTCATTAAAACAGGGGTGGATTACATACAAGGCTAATTGGTGTAATTGTTAATAAAGTATTAAAACCTTGGATTACACGCAGTCGATAACCTGGTATAATCATTAAACAAAGTATTAAGACCTTATTACGGTTTAAATCCCCAATTAGTTGGAATATTTGACTTCGGGTATAAGGTTAATTTGGCGAAGACCCTCGCACTTTATAATTATGACCGAAGGACTTTTATGGACAAAACCAGATGGACTTATCGAATAATCCAGGATAAAGGACAATTAACCCAGGGTAATAAATAAAAATCAAAACGTCAAACATCATGAGTACGGAAGTTTAAATAAGCATAATATATTTTATTTCATATTTCCTCGTACTTTTATTTTTTTTTGTTATTTTAATTATTGTTATTTATTTTACGCACTTTAATTATTGTCATTTACTTTACTCTTCGCTTAAAATATAAAATCAGCAAACCGGTCATTAAACGTTAAACCCCCTTTTATATATTGTTACTATATATAATATATTTTGAACAAATATAATTGTTTAAAAATATAGTGTAAAATAAGTCGTCTCCCTGTGGAACGAACCGGACTTACTAAAAACTATACTACTCTACGATTAGCTACACTGCCTATAGTGTTGTAGCAAGGTTTAGGTATATTCCATCTGTAAATAAATAATTAAAACTTGTGTAATTTGTAACGTATTTCGTATTAAAAATATATAGTATTTCGTACCCCACCTCGCACACATCAATGCCTATGAAGCCTCACTACTCTGGTGTCTCCAACACCGAATTCAAGTCAACAGGCACTATTCATGGCAAAAAGGATGAATGGATTGGTGTACAATGAATCTCTATGCCTTCCCTATGGAGCACACTTAACGAAGCTCTTCACACAACTGTGCATTCGTGACGTACATCATGTTGGTCCAACCTCCCTCCCAATCAATTATGATTCAGTTTGACCTTTTAACGAAGAAACAGAAGGTGAGAACACACCTGCCTGGAGTGTTACGGGATCTGATGATAGTGTGGAAGATGACCAGTTCATTGCACTATTATCCTCCACTCAAATGTCCATCCTTCATCGTCATAATCGTCGAACTCACAATATCCTGCGACGCTTTCTGAACAATCTTGTTTGTGGGAAATGCTCATCTCACCCAAGCACATCTCATCCCATATAGAACAAACTTAGGATTGATCTACTGTACCTTCCATGCATATTTTGATATATGCATCACTATGTTTCGTGCTTACTTTGAATAAAATGTATGCTTGTTGTGTTTTAATATATATGTTTTTCCAATATGCACAATTTAAGGGGGAGTTTTGCTCTAAGGGAGAGCTTAGTTCTAGGGGGAGCTAACCTTTTTTCTTCGATAAAAGGGGGAGAAAGATGGATACAAGTGATTGTTAACACTTGCGTATTTATAGCAAAATCTCCCTCATCACTTGTATGTTTGTCATCATCAAAAAGGGGGAGAATGTTGGTTGAATGTGGGTTAATGCACTAAACGATAAACTTAAGTATGATTAACCAAAGAAGATGTTTTGATGATGACACACGCATATACATAAGTGATGACTGACATCTTAACATAAAACACGCAAGGTCACTAATCCATACTTTATCTTGCAAACCACCAAGTCAAGCATAAGTTAAAGAGTGAAATCAAAAGTTCAGCTAAACACACGGTTGAGGCACAGTCGACTGCATAGTCAACTGTGAAACCCCAAACTGAATTACAACGCAGTTTTGTGAAAACAAGTTGCACGGTCACCACCACGGTCAACCGCAGTACGACCGCATTTTTCTCGGTTACCATTTTCGACCAAATAAAGTTTGACTAGTTCCCAACATCTATAATTCAAGAAACCTTTCTCAACATGCTTAGAATAAATGCCTTCTTCATACTCAACCGAGTTTTGGTCATAAAAACACTAATTGTGATTAATAACGCCTAATGACATCTTAATGACAATTTAACCAAGATTATGCATAACACATAAGTGTTAATCAACAACTTGTGATCTTAATTCCTATCTAGATATCCTTAGTATGATCATCAAGTACCAATACACTTAAGCCAATGTCACTAGAAAAATGATTGCTATTAGAAATGACTTAGTGATTAATTAAGGCTAAATGAGGAACAATGCTCTCAAGGTTAACTAGTAATGACTTGTAATCCTAAAACACACTTAGATACATTTAGGATGGTCACCAAGTCCCAACTAGAGATTGATCTTCCCTTGTGCATGTGTTGGACATTAATGTGTGCTTACACATTAATCAAGCAATATGTTATATTGCAAATTAAACTTATTAAGTGCTTGAATTATAAGTTGTGCAAGTATCTATATGATTGATCCTATAATAACTATCTCTTGATATGTAAGTATTACTTGCTACTTGTCAATATGCTTAATACTCATAAACTTGTCAACCTGATTAATATGTTTGCTATGTGCTCATTAGTTTGGATTTAAGTAACTAACCTACTCCAATAGATTAAGTGTAAAATGGTTCACAATGAAATTAGAGTCAATTGTCTATTTGGTCTAGTCTAAGTAACTAAGTGTGATTGCTTATTCAAGAATAACTTAACCTTAATGTCTCTACATACTTCATGATTATCTTATAGAGACATCATTCAATTAATCTCTAATTAAACTCAAAGAGGACATGACTTGTGATTAATTAAAACTATGAAGTTAATGACATAGTGACTAGTCTTTAGAATTGAACCAATGGCATTAAAGTGACTAACTAAATCTTGACCAAACTGAGATTTTCCAAAATATCAATCAAGACACTTCTCCAAGAATGTTGGGTTTACCACTTTTGGAATGATTAGTCACTTTCATGCATTAAGACCAAATCTCATACACTTAATGCATATAGTACTTGTATAGGATGTTTGGTTTCTTTTGCAAGTGCTAGAAGGAGTAAAGGTGCCAAAATGTAGTGTTCAAATTTGAGTCAAACGGTTATACAACGGATACCAAATTTGGACTGGAGCACGCACGGCCGCACCACGGTCGACTGTGATGGCAACCGTATGTCAACGGCTACTTTTTGAATCTCACTATAAAAGGCAAACATTTAAGAGCATTTGAAGTGGACCCTCTTGCATATTTCAAAGGCTTATTTCCAGTGATCACAAGTGCATTAATTACTACTCAAATGTGATCAAGCAAGAGAAGATTCTATGATCTTATAGATATAGAATTGGGTTGTTATAAACTTACTAATCAAAATCATTTATCTTGTGAGTTTACTTAATGTAATGTATGTCATAGTATTATGTTAGGATCATTATTGCAAAGTGTATATGTCTTGTAACTTTAATTAGTAGAAGCATAGGCTAGCTTAGTGATCTACTTCCTTAAAGGGACTTAGGAAGTTGATTAATCTTATTTTGAGATTAATACTTGTCCAAGGTGAAGACAAGTTGATCTAGGTTGGAGTTGATCTTTCAAAGAGATAGAAAGATTAGGTTTGTTGTCTACCAAAGAAGTTGAAGACTTGTAAATCGGATCTCCACCGGGTTTGGAGAAAAGTGCTTAGTGAAGCAACAAATCCCGATTAGTGTAATCGGGGAGTGGATTAAGGTGGATTATTTAACATCCACCCGAGCCACTATAAACCCTTGTGTCTATGTTCTTTACATTACTTCATTTATCATTTTGAACATATATACTACACACATCAAGTTTGAGTTGAGTTGGTTGATCAAAGTTAAATCGAATTTGGTGATCAATCGAAAAAGTGTTAAAAACGTATTAAGTAACTATTCACCCCCCCTCCCCTCTAGTTACTAACAATAAGGTAAATGGGAATAATAGTGCTTGGCCACCACTAATATGATCGTGCATCGTGTTACGCGAGTACGAAGAGTATCGAGCAAGATTGGGGGTGTGGGTTGAGTCATTATTATATTGTGAATGTTTCTAATTGATTGTGAACTTTCAGAATGGCTACTGGAGGAAGTCAAAGTGACAACAGTGGTGATGACTTGTCCACCCGAATTGGTGTGGCTTTAGAGAATTATTCTTCGTTCTTTACCCGCAAGGTCAAAGAGGCTTTTCACGAGGAGATCAATGACGAGATCACATAGAGAATTAAGGATCAAGTCTCAATTGCAGTGCAAGCGGAGTTTGAAAAAAGATTTACTAAACTGCAAGATGTTGAAGGTGGGAATGGTGAGGGAAATCATCTGAAGGTAACGTTGGTGGGGGTGTTCAAGATAACTTCCTGATAAAGGATTTAATAATAAGAGCTTCAGGATTACAAATCCCCCGACTTATGATGGAGCTTCAGGATTACAAATCCCCAGACTTATGATGGGATTAAAAATCGGCTTCGTTATTGGTTCTGTTGAACTCGTACCGTAGAGCATAAGTGAATTCTTTTCCCTCTGGTTTGACGAGCATCAGTCCTGCTCTTGAACCGTCAGAACTCGAAGCTCCATCAGTGAATATTTTCCACTATTCTAGTTTCGTAGCTGGGACAATGACTTAAGCGAAGGTTGTGACATTGTTATTGTTCTCTCTTGTGGTTTCAGCAATGAATTACGCTAAAAATTGGCCTTTGGTGGAGTGCCTTACCTGGAAATCAATGGCCCATTTGTCCATTCCACCTGACTTCTCTGGTTTCATTAGAATATGACGTATTGACTTCTCTGTCAAGATAATAATCTGGTGAGCTTGGAAGTACCTTCGTAACTTTCACGTTATGTGAACTAACGTTAGGGTGGGTTTCGTAAGCTCAGGTAATTAACTTCTTGAAGGATTCGGCTGACAAAATATTTTAGGATTTGGTTCCGATTTCGTTCGGCTAGCTACCAGTACTGCGCTTATGCATTCCATTGAAGTTTCCAGTTAACGTACAATGTCTCTCCCCGTATTGGTGATGTCATGGTAGGGAGGTTGGGTATATACCTTTTAATATCTGTGAAAGCTTGCTCTGCCTCTTTATTCCAAGTTTCTTCTTTGCACCCAAACAACCTTTCAAAACTTTGAAAGAAGGGCGGTTGTCTTTTTGCTCCCTTGGATAGGAATCAGCTGAGTGATGTCAGCTTTCCAATGAGGCTTTTCATTTCTTTTAGTGTGGTTATGTTTTGAGTTGTTTGATCTTATTAAATCTGGGTTCGCTTGAATTCCTTTTTTGGTGATGTAATACCCCAGGAACTTGCCTTCTTCAACCCCGAAGGAGCATTTCTTCGGGTTTAGTTTCACGTTGATGGATCGTAGCATGTCGAAAGTTACTTGGATGTCCACCAAGAGATTGCTTTCTTTGGTGTTTTTGATGACCATGTCATCAACATAGGCTTCCAAGTTTCTTCCCAGTTGCTTATGGAAAGATTTGTCCATGAGTCTCTGATACGTTGCTTTGACGTTCTATAGGCCAAAAGGAATTTTTGTTATAACAAAGGATTCCTTTGCTTGTAAAGAATGACGTCTTTTCTACGTCTTTGCCATTTGAATCTGATGATATCCTATGCAGGCATCTAGAAAGCATTTGAGCTTGTACCCGTTTAGGGATTCCACCTTCCAGTTAATCTCCGGCAAAGGATAGCAGCCTTTGGGACAAGCTTTATTGATATTGGTGAAGTCTACGCACATTCTCCAACCGCCATATGATTTTTTAACCATCACGAGATTTTACACGTAGGAAGCGTACTCAGCATCCTGTATTATACTTGCCTTGAGTAGCTCGTCAACTTCCTTGCAAGTAGCCTTTTCTCTCTCTAGAGCTAGGTTTCTTCTCTTTTGGTGTATTGGCTCCAAGTGCTTACATTCGTTGAGTCTATGCTCTATTATGACGTCTGATATTGGATGTTCATGGACCAGGGGATCCCTGTCATATTGTAACGACCCGACTTTTTCGACTTGCTTTTGTGCTTGTTACTTTCTGTGAAACTGCGTATTTGTGCGTACTGAGCTATATTATATTCTGGGATCTTATTTCATGATTAATTACCTTCATTTATACCATACAACATGCCATTAAGTACTTAGTTACTTAACTTGATCCTCGAATGCTTTTACGACCGTTAGTGTCACTTGACGTTGAGAATGAGCTATATGTTTTGGTACACGTTTAACTTTGGTCGTAATTGGAATATTACGACTACGAAATACTAATTGTTATTTTCTAATAACAATTACTTGGGCTTTTGGTTGCTTAATTACGCTTAGTAATTTACTTATGCTCACTAGTTAGTCTTGTTGGACTTTCTACCTTGTTGGACTCAAGCCCACCCTACTCTAGCTAATGGACTATTTGATTAGCCCAATTTTAATAAGTTTATGACCCATATAAATGTAAGACAAATGCCCATTTATTAGAGAAAACATACTAGCATTTTTGTTAACCATAATCACAATTGTTGCATGGGATCCCAACATATGCACCAACTTTAGACAACCATTAACCAAAAAGAAAAAGTTTGTCCCCCTTGTCCCCCCCCCATAACCCACGGCCACCACCACCATGCCACCCCATCACCTCCTATAAATACCATGCTAATTCCTCACATTTCATACTTGATCTCATTCACAAATTACACACACTTACTCTCTTATTCTCTCTAGTCTTTCTCACTCTAAAAATTGTAAGTTTCAAGCTTTATTCTTCTTCTTTTCTTCTTCTTGTAGTCGACATCATCATCATCATCTGGAGATCTAGCTTTTTAGCTTTTTGATCTTGTTATATCTTGTAGATTCAAACTTTGGTTTGAATCCTTCAAGAACATGAAAGATTCAAGCTTTCTAGCTTTGAATCTTCATTTACTTGTTAGATCTAGCTTATGATTTCTTTATTTTGTTATAAAGATCAAAACTTGTATTTATGATCTTCATGTAACTTGAAGATCTAGTCTTTTACTTTAAGGATCTTCAAGAACATTAAAGATCCAAGCTTTCTAGCTTAGGGTTTCATTATTTTTTTCAAGATCTTAGTTTTTTAGCTTATGGTCTCATTACTTTCATTAGATCTTATCTTTCTAGCTTATGGTCTCATTAATCTTGTAAAGATCCAAGCTTTCTAGCTTAGGGTTTTCTTAATACTTGAGATCTAAGTTATTATTGTAGATCTCACTTACTTGGAACCTTTTTGTATTTGTTATGATGATAAAGATCAAGTCTTCATCATCACATATGATGGAGATGCATAAACTTGTGTAAAAAGGACAAAGGTTGAAGCTTTATTGGATTTATGCAATAAAGAGGCAATCTTGATGTTCAAAACTTGTAGAATGATAGTTTTTACTCTTAGTTGTGTGTTTATTGTTGAAACTTGGTCAAAGTGATGCTAAAATATCAAAGAGTTGTACATTTGAAGCTTACACGCATCAAGGATGAGAACCGTGATGAGCATCAAGCACCAAGAAACCCACCGGAGCATTTGTTTGCTATTTTTCGGGGTCTGATCAGACTCCTGGACTTCTGTAAAATTTATTTTCAGATAGTTCGTTTCGAGTAGATGACTTTTCGTTTAGGCCTCACCTTAATCCGATATACGGTTTAGGATTTATAGCCTTCCGAAAGTCACTACGCCTTTGTAACGACGTGCTGAAAATTCTGACCTACTCGCATTTAAACCGTAGCCACGGTCAAAAGAAAAAGAGTTAGGTTCTGAAAATTGGAAAGCTATTAGAGGACTCGCATACGACACAAAGATTCCCCTTAGCACGGTAACGTTTAATCATTGGTTTTTGAACCAGTGAACGCGAATATTAGATATGGATCCATAGGGTTTGACATCCCCCACTCGGGCTAGTCGCGCTAGCATTTAACGGGTGTTTGATACTTTGAGGACATACGCACTCTCCAAGTGTACTTTTAGGGGGTATTACTATTACGTTAATTTAGTTACCGGGTGCCCACGGATAAGCATATACTTTATCATACTAATTTGAAATGCTGGTTGAAGCACTGAAATCTCGTGGTCTACATTACATTACTGAATACAAACAAACTATAGCTCACCAACATTTGTATTGACTTTTAAGCGTGTATTTCTCAGGTGCTTAGACGTTGTTTCTTTCGTTGTTAGACTTGCTGTCTTGGTGTTATAGACTTGCTATTACAGACTCGCTGTGTTAGATTTCCGCTGCATAACTTAGAGATGTCTCAATCATGAAACTTTTATCTTGCATTCACAACTTATGTTATTTGAATAATGGCTTGTAACGACCTTTGTGTCACGTTATCTTTTGTAAAACGTTATCCTTTTTTAATGCAAAACTTGTTTTAAAATAGCATGTAGTATTGTACCGTGTAATGGACCTGTTGTTGACGATTCGTACATGATGGTTTTGACCGGGGCATCACATTTGGTATCAGAGCATCGGTTGTAGGGAATTAGGTTGTATTAGTGAGTCTTGACTGAGCCGAGTAGGATTCGCTAATAGGACTAATCTACAACTTGCTCGTTTACTTGTTACTGCTTACTACTACTGCATGTTACTGCTTACCCTTACTGCTATGTGAACTTGCTGTATGCTGCTACTTTCTCACTACTGCATGCTACTATCTGTCTTTGATTGCATGTTACTTTTGTTTAATACTGTTACGATTTCCATGCTATCTACAGCTAGGATGCTGTAGTGCCTGATTACGTGCTTGCTGTATATCTTACTGACATGGAAAAAGTTATTTTTCCTTGTTCAGATGTCAGACATGCTGCCATGACCTTTGACTTCGAGAGTGACTCAGATACGTCTGCTACCTCGCCTACTATTGTTGCTGAATCACCGCTACCCTCTGGCGACTCTGGCGATTCATCTTCTGGAGATAGTGGACACGCGCTTGACCTGATGGACGTCTCAGACGGAGACGAGGATCCCGAGGAGATTCCAGTACCACCCAGCCCTAGACTCCCGGAGCCACAGCACCATTCCAGTGGTACTGTGATCCCTGGGGGAAATGGAGACGGTCCCTTCCGTAACGAGCATGGACATTGGGCTAGACGCACCGCTGACGGATGTGTCGTACCGATTACACCTGGCAGATATCGACTTATGACCACCGGCCATACGCTTTCTCCTGCCCGTGACGTACCCGCACTACCTTCCGACGATTCATATGGTTCATCATCCGATGACAACAGCGAGGAGGATTCCGAGGAGGATTCTGAGGAGGACTTCGAGGAGGAACCCTTACAGCCACCCTCTACCCCGCCGAAGAAGCGATACCATTTCGATGGTACTGTTATTCCAGGGTTTAATGGAGGAAATCCGTTCGTGAACGCACATGGACAGTTGGTTAGGGTCACTGCTCGTAAAAGGGTTGTACCATATCCTGTCGATCCATTTGTGCGTAAGGTCACCCGCTCAGAGCCGTCTATTTCTAGTACTACATCCGTATTATCTGGACCATATGCACTCTCTGCACCACTTGCCCCACCAGCATCTCCTATCGTCGAGGAACTGACGAGGGAAGTGCATGCCCTCCATGCTCGGGTAACTGAGCTCGAGGACCAGATGACCTACCTGATGGACATCATTTACCCAACGTCACCCTAGGACTGTTGTATTAGATTTCTTTATGTATTCCGTTTGTAGTTTCCTGTTTTTCATTTATGTATTGTACGAACCTTATGATGTTGTATGCAATCTTCTTATTATGAATGGAACTACTGTTGTTGATTTATTGTATGGCGTTTATTACATATTAGCTTTTGTGCTACCTGCTGCTTGTTGACATGCTTAGTTATCATGTACTGTGTTGTTTTCATGTTGTTTACCGTATGTCGTGACGTTGTAGGTTGACGGATTTTGACTTAAGTCGAAATTTTTGCTCGGAAGATCGATGGCTAACGGAAGAGGTCCGAGAGAAATCCCCACCGCAGCACAGCTTGAGGAGATGATAGCCACTCGAGTAGCCGCAGCTATGGTAAATGCCAACCCCCAAGCTCCACCGGCTAACCCGAACTTCCAGAATGGTTGTACTTTCAAGGAATTCCAGAGCTGCAAGCCCCACAATTTCAGTGGAACAGAAGGGCCAGTTGGGCTGACGAGATGGTTTGAGAAGTTGGAATTCATTTTCCGTGTGAGTAACTTCTCCGAAGGGATCAAGACTAAGTTCGCATCCTGCACTTTGTCGGATGGCGCTTTGACTTGGTGGAATACGTTCGCCCAGAAGCGAGGAATTGACGAAGCTTATGCTACACCATGGGAGGAGTTTAAGAGGCCTATGATCGAGGAGTACTGCCCCAGAACTGAAATTCAGAAAATGGAAGCAGAGTTTTGGGAACTGAAAGTTGTAGGAACTGATTTTGATGGCTATAACCGAAGGTACTTGGAGTTAGCTTTGATGTGCCCCACAATGGTTACTCCGGAGTACAAGAGGATAGAGAGGTAATTGTGGGGACTCCCCAAGGACATTCAAGGAAATGTCACTTCATCGAAACCAGCGAATGTCCCAGAAGCTATGCGAATGGCACACACCCTCATGAATTAAATTACCCGCCAAGAGCCAGAGAAGGCGAAGTCAGAATCGGGAACTAGTAATGGGAAATGTAAGTGGGACGAAAGTAAAGGAAAAGGTTTTGACCAGAACCCAACTAAGAGGAATGAGAATTTTAAGGGAAACAACGACTGGAGGAACCTTAACTAGAACCCTAGCTATAACCCTAACTACAAAGGTACCCTTCCTCAATGTAAGAGATGCTACAAGCATCACACTGGATACTGCAACGTAGTGTGTGAGAAGTGTAAAAGGACTGGACACATCGGCAGAGATTGTAAGATCACCGCCCCAGCAGAGAGGACAAACCCAAATGGACCAAAGAAGTGTTTTGAGTGCGGTCAGCAGGGCCACTTCAAGAATGAATGTCCTAACAAGAAGAAGGATGGCGAGGCAGCACGTGGAAGAGTCTTCAACATGAACGCCAGAGATGCCCGTGAAGATCCTGACTTGGTCACAGGTACATTCACTATCAATAAACTATTAGCTTCTGTCCTATTTGATACCGGTTCCGATAGGAGTTATGTATGTAGACACTTTTGCTCTAAGATAGATTGGTCGTTAGTGCCTTTGAATGAGAGTATACTTGTCGAAGTATCCAATGGAAAACTTGAGAAAGTTGACCAAATTGGCCGAGGAGGTATTATAAACTTAGCTGGTGTGGATTTTGAGATTGATTTGATATCCATTAAGTTGGGAAGCTTTGATGTGATAGTCGGTATGGACTGGTTGTCCAAGGTAGGAGCCGAAGTTATTTGTGGTGAGAAGATTCTTCATATACCTCGCGAAGATGGTGAGCCACTGATTGTTTACGGAGATAGATGTAGCCCGAAGCTGAACCTTATTAGTTGCATGAAGGCACAGAAGGTTATAAAAAAGGGGCGTTTTGCTGTTTTGGCGCACGTAAAGAAACTAGAAACTGAGGAGAAAAGCGTGGATGAAGTACGAATTGTGAACAAATTTCTCGATGTCTTTCCAGAGGAATTGCCGGGATTACCGCCGCTGAGATCAGTGGATTTCAGATCGATCTAGTGCCAGGAGCTGCACCTGTAGCTCGCGCACCTTATCGACTTGCACCTTCCGAAATGCAAGAGTTGCAGAGTCAACTGCAGGAACTACTAAACCGTGGATTTATCCGACCGAGTTCATCGCCTTAGGGCGCACCTGTTTTGTTCATAAAGAAGAAGGACGGATCTTTCCGCATGTGTATCGATTATCGAGAACTGAACAAGTTGACGATCAAGAATCGGTATCCCCTTCCTAGGATTGACGATCTTTTTGATCAGCTACAAGGATCCAGTGTTTACTCCAAGATCGATTTACGATCAGGTAATCACCAGTTGAGGGTGAAGGAGAGCGATGTGCTGAAGATTGCGTTCCGAACTCGTTATGGTCACTATGAGTTTCTGGTGATGCCATTCGGTTAAACCAACGCACATGCCGTGTTTATGGATCTCATGAATCGCGTATGCAAGCTGTACCTGGAAAAATTCGTTATCATCTTCATAGATGATATCCTCATTTATTCCAAAAGCGAAGAAGAACACGAGCAACATCTTCAACTCATGCTTGAACTCTTGAGACAAGAGCAACTATATGCCAATTTCTCCAAGTGTGAATTTTGGTTGAAGGAAGTCCAATTTCTTGGTCATATCGTGAGCGATCAGGGTATCAAGTTTGATCTGCTAAGATCGAAGCCATCAGCAAGTGGAAAACCCCCACTACTCCTACTCATATCCGTCAATTATTAGGCCTCGCCGGTTACTATCATAGATTCATCAACAACAGATCACCTCTGGCGTAATTGGAATATCGTTTAACTTTGGTCGTAATTGGAATATTACGACTACGAAATACTAATTGTTATTTTCTAATAACAATTACTTGGGCTTTTGGTTGCTTAATTACGCTTAGTAATTTACTTATGCTCACTAGTTAGTCTTGTTGAACTTTCTACCTTGTTGGACTCAAGCCCACCTGTGACGCCCCGTACAAAACCATCGTGTATGGTTCATCAACAACGGGATCATTACAAGGTCAAACACTATATGCTGTTTGAAAACCAGTTTTGCATTCATAAAAAGATAGCATTTTACAAAAGATAACGTGCTTCTTATGAATAGAAGCATTAACATGAGTATGTGACCCAAAGGTCATTACAAAGCCATTGTTTGAAAATAATGTAAGTTACGAATTCAAAATAAAAGTTCCATGATTGAGACATCTCTAAGTAATGCAGCAGAAGTCTAACACAGCAAGTTTGTAACAGCAAGTCTAACACCAAGACAGCAAGTCTAACAGCGGAAGCAACATCGTCTAAGCACCTGAGAAATACACGCTTAAAAGTCAACATGAATGTTGGTGAGCTATAGTTTATTTGTAATCAGTAAAGTAATGTAGACCACGAGATTTCGGTGCTTCAACCAGTAGTTTAAATCAGTATGAAAAGTATATGCTTAACCGTGGGCACCCAGTAACTAGACTTAACGTATGTATATCACCCCCTAAAAGTGCACTTGGCGAGTGCGTTTGTCCTCGAAGTATTAAACACCCGTTGAATGCTAGCATGACTAGCCCAAATGGGGTTGTCAAACCCTATGGATCCATATCTAAGATTCGTGTTCACGGTTAGGAAACCAATGATTAAACGTTACCGAGCTAAAGGGAATCTTTGTGCCGTTATATCACCCACACATATGTAAAGTTTAAGTACTCGTGTCTAGTATGTAAAACGTAAAAAGCGCATGTATTCTCAGTCCCAAAAATATTAAAGTAGTAAAGGGATGCTATAACTCACAGTGAATAAGCAGTAAAAGTCGATGTGAAACGTATACAGGTAGTAAGTCGGTCCGAAAGGTCGTCAACCTAAGTCAAAGGTCACTAGGTCAGTATGTTGTCCCAAAAGGGTTAAAAGTGAATAAATTAAGTTTAAATGTCATCATCAACATCATCATTATCATCATCATTCATCAATCACTAAGGTAAGTTTATCAAGGATAGAGATCGAAATAAAAGGCTGACTTCGGACAGCTGTTACGACCTCTATAAAAATTGAAAAGACCCGTAGTCAGTGGCCATAGCTCCGTATGTGAGTCCTATAACAGCTGACCAATTTTCAGAACCTAATTTGTCTTCATTTGACCGTGGCGACGGTTTAAGTGCGAGTAGGTCATAAATTTCAGCACAACGTTACAAAGGCGTAGTGACTTTTGGAAGGCTATAAATCCTAAACCGTATATCGTATTAAGTCGAGGCCTAAATGAAAATCATATACTCGAAACGAACTATCTGAAAATAAATTTTCCAGAAGCCCAGGAGTCTGATCAGACCCCTAAAAATAGCAAACAAGTGCTCCGGTGAGATTCTTGGTGCTTGATGCTCATCACGGTTCTCATCCTTGATGCTTGTAAGCTTCAAGTGTACAACTCTTTGATGTTTTAGCATCACTTTGACCAAGGTTCAACCATCAATACACAACTAAGAGTAAAATCTATCATTCTACAAGTTTTGAACATCAAGATTGCCTCTTTATTGCATAGACCCAATAAAGCTTCAACCTTTGTCCATTTTACACAAGTTTATGCATCTCCATCATATGTGATGATGAAGACTTGATCTTTATCATCACAACAAACACAAAAATATTCCAAGTAAGTGAGATCTACAATAATAACTTAGATCTCAAGTATTAAGAAAACCCTAAGCTAGAAAGCTTGGATCTTTACAAGATTAATGAGACCATAAGCTAGAAAGCTAAGATCTTTAACAAAATAATGAAAGTAATGAGACCATAAGCTAAAAATCTAAGATCTTTAACATAATAATGAAACCCTAAGCTAGAAAGCTTGGATCTTTAGTGTTCTTGAAGATCTTGAAGATCTTGAAGCATAAAGCTTGGATCTTTAAGATACATGAAGATCATAAACACAAGTTTTGATCTTTATAACAAAATAAAGAAATCACAAGCTAGATCTAATAAGTAAATAAAGATTCAAAGCTAGAAAGCTTGAATCTTTCATGTTCTTGAAGGATTCAAACCCAAGTTTGAATCTACAAGATATAACAAGATCAAAAGCTAAAAACTGGATCCATTAAATGATGATGATAATGTCGTGGATGAGAAGAGGAGAAGAAGAGAAAGAAAAATTTAAAGCTTACACTTTTTAGAGTGAGAAAGACTAGAGAGAGAATTGGAGAGTAAGTGTGTAATTTGTAAATGAAATCAAGTGTGAAATGAATGGGATAAGCTCGGTATTTATAGGAAGTGAGGCTAGGGGAGTGGGGTGGTGGCCGTAGGTTTTAGTGGGGGACAAGGGGATACATTTTTGCTTTTTGGTTAACGGTTGTCTAAAGTTGGTGCTTATGTTAGGATCCCATGCAACATTAAGGATAATGCTTAACAAAAATGCTAGTATGTTCTCTCTAATAAATGGGCATTTGTCTTTCATTATTATGGGTCACTAACTTATTATAATTGGGCTAATTAAATAGTCCACTAGCTAGTGTAGGGTGGGCTAAGGTCCAACAAGGTAGAAAGTCCAACAAGACCAACTAGTATGCTCTAGTAAATTACTAAGCGTAATTAAGCATCTAAAAACCCAAGTAATTGTTATTATAAAATAACAATTAGTATTACGTAGTCATAATATTCCGATCATGACCAAAGTTAAACGTGTACCAAGTACATAGCTCGTTTCAAACGTCAAGTGACACCAACGGTCGTAAAAGCATTCGGGGATCAAGTTAAGTGATTACACACTTAATAGCACGTTGTAAGGCATTAATGAAAGTAATTACTAAATAAGATCTCAGAGAATAAACTAGCTCAGTACGCACATATACACAGTTTCGTGAAAGCACAAAGTACAAAAGCAAGTCGAAAAAGCCGGATCGTTACATTACCTACCTGTTAAAGAAAATTTCGTCCCAAAATTTTGAGGAGTGACCAACAATGGTACCGAATTTGAATAAGAAGGAGCGTATCAAAGTTCCGAGAGACTCGAGGGCTCAGAAGTAAGTTATTTACCTTGAAAGGTACTTGGGCGTATAAAAGTAAGAATAGGTATATGCCATTAATTAAGTCTCTTGACCTTAATGATCAACAAATTAATTTCGTTTCTTGTTAACATGAATATGTCATCTGAATATATATCCACAAAAGGAAAGATGATATTTTTAGCCTTACAGGCGTCTTCAGTAAGCTGGATGCATGAAATGCATCATGAATGTACCAAACTCATCTAAAACATTGAGCGCTTATGTCGCAATACAAAGCTGACAGGTAGAATGGAAAATGTGGTGATCATAACCATGCAATTTGATGTCGGGATAGCGTTAGCCACGGATTTTACTAACCCCTTGATTTCGGAAGGAGACCTTAGGCATAAAGAATTCGATATTTAAGAAACGTTTCATTTGACTAAATGAATTGAAATTTTAGCTGAAAGTGACTAATCGGACTTATATGTATTGCAAGCCATAATTATTTATAGTGTCTTCAGGGCGGTCTGAACGAACAATGAAAGATATCACCCAGTTTTCCATGATGCATGTGATCTAATCCTTGAATGGAATGAAAGCACAGTTCCATAATGTAACTTTATCCTTTCAGTTACATGTTGAAGTTAGGGTTAACATTAACTAGAACAACATATAGTTGCAACCAACGAAGGAAGGAATGTGTAGAGTAACCACATATGTGTTATAGACGTTTTAAGGAGTCCCTTCCAAGATTCGTAGATTCCTAAAGTATTTTACATTACATTTCTGAAGGAAAATCGCACGAAAGGTGTAATCTTTGAATGAGAGTGAACTCTTCGAGCGGGTTGTTCTGAATTTATCCTTATACTCAAAGGGATGCGCGAATGAGAAGATACGTGAACTCTTGGTCCTACAGAATGGTTTACTCTGAGTGAAAATAATCCCAAAAGTGATTTCTTGTACCTCAACATACTGATTCATAGAGATGTTGTTTATGAGGGTGTTACGTTTAGTCGTGAAATATTGAGAGTAGAAACCCGCCTAGTGTCTTTCCTATGATAGGGTGACCACTAAGTGTACCTCAGAAAACTGATTTATTGGCCCGCGTTTTTGCCATGACTAACCATAAAGGAACATTTTTATGAGCGTGGAGACTTTCTAACAAATTTTATAAAACGGCCATATAAAGTGGCTCAAGAGTTTTTAACAAAGATCTTAATGATAAGCTTCGTCCCTAACGGAGGGCGAGAAAAAGTGTGGTCCATACATGGTGTAGTCTAATACGAAAACCTTTAATAAAATCAGCCAAGAAAGTTTTGAAAAACCTTTAAACGTTTGTTGTGACAACATTGATAACTCCTAAATTATACAGTTTTTTGATAACATTTTGAGGAGTTATCCTAGTATTTTTTAGTCATTTTGATGCCAAAGCACACTAAAATGGGTAAAAATGGGAAAAAGGTATTTCTAATGACTATGTTCAAGTTATGTATTAAACAGGATCAAAAATGAAGAAAATTGCGAATCGGCTGTATGAAGCCGCCGGCATGGTTCTAAGGAAGCAGCCGGCTTTGAGGTTGAAAAGTACCAGAATGTTCCAGAATCGATAGAAATTGAAAGAACTTGTTGATCAAGAAATAGGCAAAGGAAGCCGCCTTCTTCCTAATGAAGCCGCCAGCCTGGTTGACACTTTTTCTCAACTTATTGATCAAGTTCAAGTAAAAATGAAAACAAAATCAAGATAAAATCAGAAAGATCCGGCGAATCAAGTGAAGCCGCTGGCTTCAGCATGACGGTTACAAGAATTGACTTGCTGATTAAGTTTAACTTGCACGAGGAGTCACCGACTCAAGGCAAGCCGCCGGCTTTCCATTGAAGCCGCCGGCTTGGCCACCACCCAAGAATCCTATAAATTGAAGCCCCTGGTCTCATTTTTCATATGTTCAAAAGTTTAGAAGTAGATAGGTCATTTTTTAGGGGTTTTCTCTAAACTCTTAGGTTAGACTTACTATTTTGTAATTAAGATTCAAGATTTTATTCAATTAATTTTACATCTACCTTCTTTTCAAGGTATGATTCTATCTTTAATTTATTGTTTTATCTATTTTATTTTCTGTATTCATTTCTGTTCGTCTTTTACTATGAACTAAACGTTCATAGTGATTACGTGGATGAAAGTTAGACTTCATCTGGGATTCAGATGAAGCCACCGGCTTCACACCCAAGATGCTTGGTGTGAAGGAAGCCGCCGGCTTCGTACTTCATTCTGTGCAGTTTCTCTGTATGGTTGAGTTTCTGTAATGATATTTAAACTGTTTTGAATCTGTTTTGCTTGATTACATTTTTTTTGCCATGCTTAATGATTAAATAACATGATTTTAAGGTTGATTAGTCATTGATCTGATAAATCTATTATTTGATTCATGCTACTTGTTTAGATCTAGTCCATCAAACTTGTTAAATTGAATTACATGCAACTAAGTTAAAGAGTTTAATAGTGATAAACTTATTTGAGTTGAATTACGCTTATATAATAGAAGTTGATATTGTTAGGTTTAATCGAAGATCCTTCGTTTGGATTTGTTTAATTAATGATTGCATGAAAACTTAGTAGTAATTGACTTTCAGCTAGTAACTTGAGTTGATCTACTTGGTGTTTAATAGCTTATATAATTTGTCAGTCTATTTGCATATTGATCCTCATCACAAGATTGGTATGTATCAGGTAATTGAATTGAACATGAAGAATTAAGATGTTAGTTATGCACATCACATATCTAGCATATGCTTTAAATCCTACTTATTGATTACTATGCAACACTTAGTTTAACCTATTAAGGGATAATAATTGGTCTATGATTGTTATTCTACTTTGTGTTAATATAAGTTATGAAACTTATCTAATATGAATTCCGTATGAATTAATTGTCCATGTAATCACTTGTATCTTTACTTGTATCTTTATTTGTATCTTATTTTGAATCTTCAATTCCTTATTTTATTTATCTTTTAAAAGCAAACTCTTTCCTAAGAGAAATCTATCCCATAAAAGACATAAAAATATATCTTTAATTCTTTAATAAGAATTAAATAATAAAACAACTCTTATCGTTACCACACTTCTCTTGGGACGATAACCTTATATACAACCTCTGATCGGGTTTTGTTACTCGTTAGGGTGTTAAAGTGTATTAAATAAAGGTTTTATAAATTTAAAAGTTGAAGAATAAGCTAAGCACTACTGCACACACTTTCAACACATCATCTTTTTAGCGCCGCTGCCGGGGAAGTGAAGCACCTTCCTTTAGGGGAAGTGAAGCACCTTCCTTTAGGGGAAGTGTAGCACGGTAAATACGAAAATTGGATATACTTTGGTTATTGATATTTCTTGAAAATGGGTGATGACTGTCTTCCTTTAGGAGAGGGTTGCTGGGGTTCTAATTTAAAGGCTCCTGCCCAAACCTAGACGCTGATGGGTCACTTAAGTATTGAAAGATTCAATAGGCCGTGTATGTTTGATTATTCGTTGTTATGCGATAAAAGTTGTTATTTAATATTTATATTATTAATTACGTCTTTAATATTTAATATATTTATTAATTTAAAATTTACTTATATCCTAAGATATTTCATAAATAGAAAACTTAAATATATAAATCCTTTAAGGCTTAATAGATTTTCTCCTAAAACATTTCTTTTCATGATTTTAGATCACATGATTACTCGGTCCAAGAAACCGGTCTTACAAAGAACGTTGTCAAATCCTGATATATTATTTAAACTTTCTAAGGATTCGAAAATTGTTAAGAAATTAGATTTCCAAGAAGGAACTACTTCTAGTGATGATTCATTATCTAGCCCTCCGTCTAGTCCTGATTCTAATTTGGGATCTCTTTTTGGTTCAAAAATTAAAATGACTGATTCAATGGAAGCGTTAATGAAAGTTTGTCGGGAAGGATTAGATCATGCTATTACTCAGCCCGAAATAAAAGAAAATTTTGATATTAAGGGTCCTATTTTTCATTTGCTTAAAGATAATCAATTTAGGGGTACGGAGAAGGAAGATGCTAATGCCCACATTCGGAATTTTAAAGATGTTTAACATTAATAATGTGGAAAGTAATATTATGTATCTTCATCTCTTCCCATGGTCACTAAAAGATGAAGCTAGGGAATGGTTAAACTTGTTACCTGAAGGAGATATTACTAGTTGGGATACGATGGTTGAGAAGTTTCTCACTTGATTATTCTGCTTGGGTTCAATTTGGTCAAATGCTTAGAGGTTGTCCGCAACATGGTTTGGATAAGTTTAAAAAGGTAACTACTTTCTATAAGGGTTGTGATATTGCTACGAGAAGAGAGATTGATACATCTGCTGGAGGAAACATTATGAGCAAAACTGCCAAGGAAGCTGAAACTCTGATTAATAAGTTGGCTGCTCATTCCCATGAATGGCACCAAGACTTAGATATTTCTCGTTAGGTAAAATCTGTTAGTTTTGATTCTGAAGATATGGTTAAAGCTATGAATGTGCAATTGGGTAATTTAGGAAGGCAAATTGAAAAGCTTACTAAGGAAATGCATATGATTAAGGTAGGTTGTGAAAAATGCCAAGGTCCTCATGCTACTAAAGATTGTGTTGCTAGTCTTACCATGGAGCAAGTTGAGAATGTTTCGTATGTTAATCAATTTCAAGGAAACCCGAACTACCGTAATAATTATAATACGCCTTATCCTGCTAATAATAAAAACCCACCTGGTTTCTTTCCTGTTAGAGCACCCTTCATTCCAAATTCTTCTAATGATAAGAAATCTAATCTTGAAGAAAGCATCCTCACTTTCATCAAAAATCAAAATGAAGCTAATGATAACATAAAGGCTCAACTTTCCCAAGTACAAAATAATCATCAAGCGTCCATTCAAAACTTAGAGCGCAATGTAACTAAGTTATTCAAACTTGTCGAGGGTAAAGTTCCGGTTGAATCTGAAGTTTCTAAGGAAGTTCGTTTTGAAAAGGTGAATGTTATTAGGGAAATAAATAGGGTTGATGTTTATGAACCTGGTTTGAAGTATTTGTGGGAATTTGATATGGTAGAGGAAGAATATGATCAAGAAATAAAGAAGTTAACTGCTACTGAAGAAGATAAGTCAAAAGATGCTAAGGTTCGAGGTCTTGATCGTGATGAGGTAATTTTCATGCATGAGTTGTTTGATGAGAAGGAAGGGGAAGTTAATAAAAAGGTTGATGAAAATAATGAAGTTAATAGTGAAAAATCTGAAAAATCGAAATGTGAAGATAAAGATGATTGGTTGGCTGATACTATGAGACAGTTGGAAGAAAGAAGAAAGGAAGGTTTTCGCCCTCTTTATTCCTTCACAATTAATCCGGTAGATCCGTATTCATCACCTGAAGTTCCTGTTGCTATGTGCACTGATCCTGGGGAATTTCAAATCCCTTGTTTAATTCGTGGTCCAATTCCAGTTATGAGATTAGATGATACTGGTTCTAGCATTAACGTTATGCCATTTTCCGTTTATAATCATTTAGGATTACCGTCGTTGGAACCAATCAAAGGAAATGTCTGTTTTGCTGATAGTCGTTTACATGAGCCATTGGGGATTGTTAAAAAAGTTGAAGTTATTGTTGGTTATGCTTTCTGAAAGGACCCGTTCATATACATTATAAACGATTCACAATAGTTGATTACATTGCGAGGTATTTGACCTCTATATGATACATTTTACAAACATTGCATTCGTTTTTAAAAGACAAACTTTCTTTACATCGAAAATTGACAGGCATGCATACTATTTCATAATATCCACTATCCAACTATAAATTGATTTAATAATAATCTTTGATGAACTCAATGACTCGAATGCAACGTTCTTCGAAATATGCTATGAAAGACTTCAAGTAATATCTTTAAAATGAGCAAATGCACAGCGGAAGATTTCTTTAACACCTGAGAATAAACATGCTTTAAAGTGTCAACCAAAAGGTTGGTGAGTTCATTAGTTTATCATAATCATTTATTTCCATCATTTTAATAGACCACAATAATTTCATTTCCACTTCTCATAAATATACGTCCCATGCATAGAGACAAAAATAATCATTCATATGGTGAACACCTGGTAACCGACATTAACTAGATACATATAAGAATATCCCCTATCATTCCGGGATCCTCCTTCGGACATGATATAAATTTCGAAGTACTAAAGCATCCGGTACTTTGGATGGGGTTTGTTAGGCCCAATAGATCTATCTTTAAGATTCGCGTCAATTAGGGTGTCTGTTCCCTAATTCTTAGATTACCAGACTTTAATAAAAAGGGGCATATTCGATTTCGATAATTCAACCATAGAATGTAGTTTCAATTACTTGTGTCTATTTCGTCAAACATTTATAAAAGCGCATGTATTCTCAGTCCCAAAAATATAAAGGGTAAAAAGGCAAATGAAACTCACCATACTGTATTTCGTAGTAAAAATACATATAACGTCATTGAACAAGTGCAAGGTTGGCCTCGGATTCACGAACCTAAATTAATTATATATATTTATGTGTTGGTCAATATTTGTCTAACAAATTAGGTCAAGTCATAGTGTACCACAATCCTAATGCTCGAGACTAATATGCAAAAGACAACAAAAGTAAATTTGACTCAAAATAATTTTCAAAAATCTATACATGATTAATATATAGTTTAAATATCGTCGTTTTATATTTTTAAATATTTTTAAAAGATTTATTAGAGTAAATAATATAAATTATTAATTAATAAATAAAATTTTATATTAAATTTATATAATAAAATATACTTTTATAAAATTTATAGGGTTCATTTAATATCATAAAGATAATATGATAGGTATTATTAAGGTAAGTTATTACACGTAGTAAAATATATTTGTATCACATATTTATTTAATAAAATAATATCTATAATGATAGTAAGTAAAAGTTATATTATTTTGTAATAATAATTATTATTATAAAAATATCAATATTTATAATTACTAAGATGACATTATGATAAAACGATAATTCTAATTATGATAACTTTAATATTTACGATAATTTTTAATATTATCTTTAAAATAATAATTCTATTTAAAATAATAATAATAATAATGATATTTTATAGTAACAATGACATTTCTATTAAAATGATAATTTTTGTTAAAATGATAGTTTTCATACTAACGATACTTTTAATAATAATAGTAATGATAAAAATAATAAGAACGATAATTTTATCTAAATCAATATCTTATAATATTTTAATTTCATCATGATACTCTTACTCATTATT
Organism: Rutidosis leptorrhynchoides; assembly: GCF_046630445.1. Classification (NCBI taxonomy): domain Eukaryota; kingdom Viridiplantae; phylum Streptophyta; class Magnoliopsida; order Asterales; family Asteraceae; genus Rutidosis; species Rutidosis leptorrhynchoides. The sequence continues at coordinate 147,438,939 of NC_092333.1, forward strand.
TCCTAATCGTTTCGTTTAATAGCTTTTACTCGTCTTTTATATCGTGTTCATAATAATGATAATAATAGTAATCAAAATAATTAGGTGTTACAAATATTTGTTTTAATTACACTAATATTAATAATGATAGTTACTATAACATTATTAACGATAATACTAATAATTATCTTAATGATAATATAGTAATAATAATAATAACAATAACAATAACCAGTTTTAAATAATGATATACATATTAATAATGATAATAATAATATTACTAATAATAATAATAATTATAATTGGATAATAATAATACTAATTATAACTTTAACGATAATAACGATAGTAATAATAAAAAAATAACAATTTTTAATGATAAATCCCTTTTATTGATAAAGATAATAATAATGATAATAATAAGATAAAGCTAGAACGACGATAAAAACGACGATAATAATAATCATTTTTAATAAAAATATCAAAAAATCAATTGATTATAACTTCTAATCCGTTCATCGAAACCATTTGATATCTAAATGAAAAGTTCTTAATTTTTCGCTAGCTTTCCAAGGACATGCATATCTTATACCTTATCTCAACCGTAAGTGTAACTAATTCAAGATTTATCCTAACCTGTCTAAGGGCAATATCAAAAGTACAAGCATGCATAATCCTAAATACTCGAGCACTAGTCAGGGATACACTATTAGTATGTAAAAGTTAAATTATGAGTACTCACGTATCAATATTGAGATTCAATATTGCAGGAAATGTACGTAGACGCAACGGAAATGATAAACACTATATTGACCTCACGAGCATACCATGAACCATACTCAATCACCTCCATAGCTATAACCCATAATTTCCTTAATCCTATCCTACTCGAAAAACAATTTCGAAATCACTCGAACAGCACTCCGTCGTAATATTTTATGTATACTAATAATATCTTGAAATAATACGGAGTAAATATATATATGTAAATCGATTGAGAGAGTTTAGAGAAAAATATTTTCAAGTTTTTATGAAATAATGAAACCTATTGAATTCTATTTATAATAGATTTTTGAATTATTAAAGTGAATTATTAAAGTATGAATTATTAAAGTGAATTATTAAAGTATGAATTATTAAAGTGAATTATTAAAGTATGAATTATTAAAGTGAATTATTAAAGTATGAATTATTAAAGTGAATTATTAAAGTATGAATTATTAAAGTGAATTATTAAAGTTAAAGTAAAGTAAAAATAAAGTAAAGGTAAAGTTTAAGTATAGTAAAAGTATAAAACTATGTACGTATAATACGCGTATAAATATATATAATATTAATTTAAATCGTTATATATATTTAATAAAATAAAATATAAATATCGTTATCTTTATCATACTAGTTAAGTAATGAGTTGTCAAAAGTGGTTCTAGATATTTATAAAAGTTATATACGTTTTAATAATAAAGTTCTTTTTAAACTGAAAACGTTCTTGTACGTTTGAAACTAAATAGATCAATCGAGTCTTTATGAGATTCAATCTTCCACTATCCTTTGTCTAGTTCTCAATGATTGACAATTTGTTCTTATTTATAAATCACTTTACCATTTTTCGAATATTGTTAAAATGGAAAGATTTCTCAAATCAACGTGGGCCTTTCAACAGAGACTTGTAATCATAATTCAATATATCTGATAATTCAATCATTTGATCTTATCTTCTAATTCCATTGATAAACATTTTGAAACAGATACAATCATATAAAGTATTTAATCTAATATTTTATTTACGTTTCAAGTTATAATATATATACACATATACATATATAATCATATTTGTTTAATGGTTCGTGAATCGTTGGAACTTGGTCAAGGTTGAATGAATGTATGAACATAGTTTAAAATTCTTGAAATTTAACTTAACAAATATTGCTTATCGTGTCGGAAACATATAAAGATTAAAGTTTAAATTTGGTTGGAAATTTCCGGTGTCGGAAACATATAAAGATTAAAGTTTAAATTTGGTTGGAAATTTCCGGGTTGTCACCGTACCTACCCGTTAAAGAAATTTCGTCCCGAAATTTGAGTGGAAAGGTCGTGAATGATAATAAGTATATTTTCATGATGCATACGGGCTGAAAATTAGAGTTTTATCATCAGCGAATAATTTGGATAAACAATCCATTTATATGAAGAGTACGAATGAAGCTAACATAGAAGAGTGAAATGAGTAAGTGTAGATTCATCTTATCATTTGACGTAGATATGATTGATTCCCAGATTTCAATGGATTTGAAGAAAATCTTCTTAATAAGATTTGACTCTCCGGTAATCAAGGGAATTAGGATCCGCTTTAAATGCGATCGTCCATTTTAATTGTTCTGTCGGAGATTTTCTTATAAATTCACCTCCTTCGTTTCCTTACAACTCACACCTTCTGTTGATGCATTTTATGCAAGTCCCTAGACATCTACCCACGTCCATTGCAGGTACAACAGTTTACAGGCCACCATGATTGCTCGGTATTATCCTATCCGTGTTTGTATGTGGTTACAGGAACTGTAGGAACGAGATTTAGATGTTTGACTATGTTAGACTTAGTCAGACGTACGAGTGAAGCCTCACTAGTACGGCTGACAGGCTCATACGCACGGTTGATGCTGAGCTAAGTCACAATTACAACCTAAATGAGAATACACGAGTGAGTGATCACCCGTACGGCTGATGAAGCCAACTCGTACGTGTGATGAATGAATCGTATGGGTGAGTCAACAGCAGGGGTATATAAAGTCTTATGTTCTTCATTTTAGGTTAAGCCTCTCATTTGTTACACACACTCAGATCTAGTGAGCTCCTCCGATTCTCTCTCAGTCCAAATCACCCAGGTGGTGAATAATAGCTCTATGTGTTGATCTAATCACACTTGATTTAGTTGTGGTTTGACTAAATTAATCAAAAAAAAACCTTAACCTATTCACTAGAGGGTTTGATTCACTTATTCCACCATTGTGTGAGTTAAATCTATTGATTTCTAAGTTCATAGTCATGTTTCATCACCTTATATTCTTTTCCCCTCAACTCATATTTCAAAGTATTCATCAATATGCTCCATCCATTTCTGATTCTCGATATACTTCTAACTTTCATATCGGTCATTCTTCTTTTTCATCTACCGTCGGAAGAATCTATTTACTTCTACTATACTCTTGGGTTTATAGTGTTTCTAGTTCTCCCGTGTCTTTATATTGCTATATGCATCGATATATATGGTTTATAATTTCTGGTTTGTCGTTGGGCTTTGCATGTTCCCTTATATTTCAAAGTCTCTGCTTCTGTCTTCTATAATCATTATCATTCACAGTTAATGCTCTCTTTTATTTGCTGCAATTTATACCCCAATTTCTATTTCGGAGTTTTGTCCTTTCGTTTCTTCTTCTTGCGATTAAGCACCGCTTGTAATGGTCCAGAATTCACAGATATGAATTTCAGAATGAACATTGTTAATGTTCTAGGAAGGAAATTGTGATGGCACGATTTTGACTTGTCAAATTACTAGAATATCTTGGAAAAGGCCGAATCATCAAGAAATATTTTCTTGATATTTTAGAGGTTAAATAGAATACAAGAGTCGTATAACATGGCACATGATGATGTTATGATCTGTGAATCATCACGTTCCATTTAGAAACTCAGCATGACTTACTGTAATATAATCACATTGATCAAGTGTCATTATATTATACTAATTCATGCTTCAGTTCCCAATACTACTTCAAAATATTCCTATTTTAAACTTGAATGTTTCAGAATTTAGAAAATAAAATAGTTTCTTTTATGATGTAATACAGATAGCGCGAAGAGGTAAATGATTTCAAATAAGAAAAATTAAGAAAATATCTTCAGAAATATGGAGGATATTTATAATGAAAGATATGATGATATTTTAGAATTTCTAATATCAGAGGATGATGAAGAATATTGTCCGCAGGGGTTTAGAGTCAGGAGCAAGGTATTTGTTAATGACTTCAGCAGGTACTGAATCATTTGGATCCTTTGAAGTCAGGTTCAGTCTTTGTAATTTGTCCATAGCCTCCTTCCTACTTTGCTCTATCCGTTTTCCAGTTCCAAAACTTCTCTTTTTTCTGCGCTTTGCCAGCACACTTCATCATTATCATCCAGCTTTTACCGTTTAGAGTCGTTTATAGTTTTTGCTACTTCATCAACATTTTTTCCATTTTCGGAGAACCAATTCGTAGTTCGGAGTGTTTTTCAGAAACTTCACATTCAAATTAAGTCCAGAAGATAGACGTTATATATACACATATAACTGTTGGCGTAGACATGCTGCGAGATTTTAAAATACTGATTGCTAATTCCCAATGATTCGTATGACAATTCTCATTACAAGATGCGAATGAGTAAATGATGGGGTTTCAATGAATAATTATAAAGACTTTTTGGAGAGGCTAAAGTCAAAGGGTAATGAAGTTATTGGTACATCTGCTAATAATGTGGTGGAATGTAAAAGGTTCACTGGTAACGATGGTGTATATCTCAAGGTTATAATAAGGTTAGTCTGACTGAAAAGTTGAAGTTGACTTGCTGGAGCTGTGACAAAACTGGCTACTTTGAATAGGAGTCGCAAAGTTATTTTTGCTAATAAATGCCAAAGAATCTAACGCGGATACGTTGTTTAAACTTTTACTTTGGTTTCAAGAGTTTTTCGGGTACATAACTGTGGGTAACATGTGGTTGGATCATCATCTAGATTGCTCATCATTCGAAGTGTCTTCAGAAATTTTCGAAGGGTTTGAACACATATTGTAATCGTTAACATACATTTGATATTCTAACACAGTTTTGAAGTCAAAATATAGCTTGTGAAAGATGTAAGGATCTAAGAGTGATGATTTTGGTCATATCTCAAGTTGAATTTTGAGATTTCAAAATCAGAATATGTAATTAAATTTTGAATGAGTATGGTTGTTTTGATTTCTATAAAAGAATGTATATTGTTGTGAAAGTAGGGAGTATAATGGATGATTTGCTGAATCAAATTCGAAGAATGTAACATATTAATTGTGAATTTATATATCTCTCGGGTATTACCTACCCGTTAAAAAAAATTTCACAATTAATATTTTGTACAAAAGAATTTTATTACAGTCTTTATGAAAATATATATATGTATATTTTATTCAGATGTAACATAGATTTAATGAGTTAATGTTAAATTAAACTCATTTGATTTACGGTTGAAACTAGAATTGAATATTCCCTAAAGGCTTTAAAAAGTACATAACTTTTATGCAGTATTTCTTTAATGACATTGAAATTATGAATCAATACTTCGTTATTTGTTGATGTATGATGTTCGGTTCGTGGAATTCTTGTGAATTTCGCAAAGTACGAATGATGTTATCTGAAAAGTTTCGGGTACATCGATGATGAAAGTGTAAAATCAAATATATACTTGATTTATTATGAATTGGAATTTGTTGAATTGCGACAGAGATTGTAGTTAACGCTGGTTAAGTTGAGGCCAAAGCACGTACATTATTGCATATTTGTAATATGAATTAACCGAGTAGTTAAGATTCACACACAATAGCTTAGCACGGAAAGATTTATTTCAAAATATATATATATATATATATATATATATATATATATATATATATATATATATATATATATATATATACATATATTTTTTTCAGAGGGAATGAGTTAATTCTTCATAACTCGTTGATACAATATACACGTTATTGATTCGTAATGATGTCCACAGTGATTCTTGAACTGACGGAGTTTGTGATGTTATCGGTGTTGTTGATTCGGATGTTGACTGTACTGACGATGCTGGTAACGCTGACGGTACTGTTGATGCTGTTGGTAAAGCAAGTTTAGCTTGTTAATCACACGCCATTTTTGTCAGGGTTTCTACTCTTCCTTCTATCATTTTGGTTCGCTTAACTGATTTATAGTTAGGGCTAGATTAGATAATCTCTAAGACTTTAGAGATTACATAATCGCCGTGGAATGTTTCTCCAATGAAGTTATGAATTAATACTTCGTCAGTTATTGTTGTTGGTACTCCTTGGTATCTATGGTGCGTATGACGTTGATGCTCGTGGGACAGATTGTGAAGTTAATGTTTACGATGCGGTTGTGGTTGGAAGTGGTAATGGTACTGTTGGCGTTGATGATGGTGGTACTGGTTATGCTGCTGATGCTGTTGCTGGTGTTTGTAATCTCTACACCATATTCTCCAAAGCCACTACCCGAGCGCGAAGCTCGTTGACTTCTTCTATTACACCGGGGTGATTGTCGGTTCGGACAAGAGGATAAATAAAATCTAAAATTTGATGTAATTCGTGACGAGATACTCTGGAAATGAGCGAGAAAATGGTATTTCGGACAGGTTCGCAGGTAAGTGCTTCAGGTTCTTCGTCAAGAGGGCAATGTGGTGGATGGAAGGGATCACCTTCTTCTTATCTCCAATGATTGAGGAGGCTACGAACCCATCCCCATTTCATTCAGAATAGGTGATGACTGATTGGTTGATCTATTCCGGTCACACTGCTTTCGGAGCCTGAATGGGATTCCATTTCGGAATCTGAGTGACTTGAGCTGATCACGAATTCCATTTCGTACGATTGGATAAAGGATTTTTTTTTTCTTTTCGATATGAAATGATTTTGGCTAACGGATGGTATTCTAATTACATAGAATATATATATATATATATATATATATATATATATATATATATATATATATATATATATATATATATATATATATATATATATATATATATATATGTATATATATATATATATATATATATATATATATATTATATATATATATATAGAGAGAGAGATCAAAAGATTTCGTAGATTACGGAGGACTTTGCGGGATATGTCAGGCAAAGTTTAAAGTAACAGATACGATAAGATATGATTTATCAGATATGCTAAGATATGAATTTTTGTCTATAAACTATTCATGCAATCAATGCAGCAAGACGTGTCTTAGACTAAAAATGATAAGCAGGTAATTTCCTGAGGATGATAAGTAGTTAATTTTCGACACAGAATGATAAGCAAAACTTTTGACATGCAGACACGGTCGAAGTCCAGACTCACTAATGCATCTTACGACTTATCAGTTAGACACACTAATGGAGACCTGGTTCGCTAAGACCACCGCTCTGATACCAACTGAAAGGACCCGTTCATATACATTATAAACGATTCACAATAGTTGATTACATTGCGAGGTATTTGACCTCTATATGATACATTTTACAAACATTGCATTCGTTTTTAAAAGACAAACTTTCTTTACATCGAAAATTGACAGGCATGCATACTATTTCATAATATCCACTATCTAACTATAAATTGATTTAATAATAATCTTTGATGAACTCAATAACTCGAATGCAACGTTCTTCGAAATATGCTATGAAAGACTTCAAGTAATATCTTTAAAATGAGCAAATGCACAGCGAAAGATTTCTTTAACACCTGAGAATAAACATGCTTTAAAGTGTCAACCAAAAGGTTGGTGAGTTCATTAGTTTATCATAATCATTTATTTCCATCATTTTAATAGACCACAAGAATTTCATTTCCACTTCTCATAAATATACGTCCCATGCATAGAGACAAAAATAATCATTCATATGGTGAACACCTAGTAACCGACATTAACTAGATACATATAAGAATATCCCCTATCATTCCGGGATCCTCCTTCGGACATGATATAAATTTCGAAGTACTAAAGCATCTGGTACTTTGGATGGGGTTTGTTAGGCCCAATAGATCTATCTTTAGGATTCGCGTCAATTAGGGTGTCTGTTCCCTAATTCTTAGATTACCAGACTTTAATAAAAAGGGGCATATTCGATTTCGATAATTCAACCATAGAATGTAGTTTCAATTACTTGTGTCTATTTCGTCAAACATTTATAAAAGCGCATGTATTCTCAGTTCCAAAAATATAAAGGGTAAAAAGGCAAATGAAACTCACCATACTGTATTTCGTAGTAAAAATACATATAACGTCATTGAACAAGTGCAAGGTTGGCCTCGGATTCACGAACCTAAATTAATTATATATATTTATATGTTGGTCAATATTTGTCTAACAAATTAGGTCAAGTCATAGTGTACCACAATCCTAATGCTCGAGACTAATATGCAAAAGACAACAAAAGTAAATTTGACTCAAAATAATTTCCAAAAATCTATACATGATTAATATATAGTTTAAAAATTCGTCGTTTTATATTTTTAAATATTTTTAAAAGATTTATTAGAGTAAATAATATAAATTATTAATTAATAAATAAAATTTTATATTAAATTTATATAATAAAATATACTTTTATAAAATTTATAGGGTTCATTTAATATTATAAAGATAATATGATAGGTATTATTAAAGTAAGTTATTACACGTAGTAAAATATATTTGTATCACATATTTATTTAATAAAATAATATCTATAATGATAGTAAGTAAAAGTTATATTATTTTGTAATAATAATTATTATTATAAAAATATCAATATTTATAATTACTAAGATGACATTATGATAAAACGATAATTCTAATTATGATAACTTTAATATTTACGATAATTTTTAATATTATCTTTAAAATAATAATTCTATTTAAAATAATAATAATAATAATGATATTTTATAGTAACAATGACATTTCTATTAAAATGATAATTTTTGTTAAAATGATAGTTTTAATACTAACGATACTTTTAATAATAATAGTAATGATAAAAATAATAAGAACGATAATTTTATCTAAATCAATATCTTATAATATTTTAATTTCATCATGATACTCTTACTCATTATTTCCTAATCGTTTCGTTTAATAGCTTTTAATCGTCTTTTATATCGTGTTCATAATAATGATAATAATAGTAATCAAAATAATTAGGTGTTACAAATATTTGTTTTAATTACACTAATATTAATAATGATAGTTACTATAACATTATTAACGATAATACTAATAATTATCTTAATGATAATATAGTAATAATAATAATAATAATAATAACAATAACAATAACCATTTTTAAATAATGATATACATATTAATAATGATAATAATAATAATAATACTAATAATAATAATAATTATAATTGGATAATAATAATAATAATACTAATTATAACTTTAACGATAATAACGATAGTAATAATAAAAAAAATAACAATTTTTAATGATAAATCCCTTTTATTGATAAAGATAATAATAATGATAATAATAAGATAAAACTAGAACGACGATAATAATAATCATTTTTAATAAAAATATCAAAAATTCAATTGATTATAACTTCTAATCCGTTCATCGAAACCATTTGATATCTAAATGAAAAGTTCTTAATTTTTCGCTAGCTTTCCAAGGACATGCATATCTTATACCTTATCTCAACCGTAAGTGTAACTAATTCAAGATTCAACCTAACCTGTCTAAGGGCAATATCAAAAGTATAAGCATGCATAATCCTAAATACTCGAGCACTAGTCAGGGATACACTATTAGTATGTAAAAGTTAAATTATGAGTACTCACGTATCAATATTGAGATTCAATATTGCAGGAAAGGTACGTAGACGCAACGAAAATGATAAACACTATATTGACCTCACGAGCATACCCATGAACCATACTCAATCACCTCCATAGCTATAACCCATAATTTCCTTAATCCTATCCTACTCGAAAAACAATTTCGAAATCACTCGAACAGCACTCCGTCGTAATATTTTATGTATACTAATAATATCTTGAAATAATACGGAGTAAATATATATATGTAAATCGATTGAGAGAGTTTAGAGAAAAATATTTTCAAGTTTCTATGAAATAATAAAACCTATTGAATTCTATTTATAATAGATTTTTGAATTATTAAAGTGAATTATTAAAGTATGAATTATTAAAGTGAATTATTAAAGTATGAATTATTAAAGTGAATTATTAAAGTATGAATTATTAAAGTGAATTATTAAAGTATGAATTATTAAAGTAAATTATTAAAGTTAAAGTAAAGTAAAAATAAAGTAAAGGTAAAGTTTAAGTATAGTAAAAGTATAAAACTATGTACGTATAATACGCGTATAAATATATATAATATTAATTTAAATCGTTATATATATTTAATAAAATAAAATATAAATATCGTTATCTTTATCATACTAGTTAAGTAATGAGTTGTCAAAAGTGGTTCTAGATATTTATAAAAGTTATATACGTTTTAATAATAAAGTTCTTTTTAAACTGAAAACGTTTTTGTACGTTTAAAACTAAATAGATCAATCGAGTCTTTATGAGATTCAATCTTCCACTATCCTTTGTCTAGTTCTCAATGATTAACAATTTGTTCTTATTTATAAATCACTTTACCATTTTTCGAATATTGTTAAAATGGAAAGATTTCTCAAATCAACGTGGGCCTTTCAACAGAGACTTGTAATCATAATTCAATATATCTGATAATTCAATCATTTGATCTTATCTTCTAATTCCATTGATAAATATTTTGAAACAGATACAATCATATAAAGTATTTAATCTAATATTTTATTTACGTTTCAAGTTATAATATATATACACATATACATATATAATCATATTCGTTTAATGGTTCGTGAATCGTTGGAACGTGGTCAAGGTTGAATGAATGTATGAACATAGTTTAAAATTCTTGAAATTTAACTTAACAAATATTGCTTATCGTGTCGGAAACATATAAAGATTAAAGTTTAAATTTGGTTGGAAATTTCCGGTGTCGAAAACATATAAAGATTAAAGTTTAAATTTGGTTGGAAATTTCCGGGTTGTCACACTTTCTACAAAATTGATTTTGTTGTGATGGACATGAAAGAAGATCCGATAACTCCTTTAATCCTAGGATCTCCGTTTTTAGCTATCGCTCGTGCTACGATTAACTATGCTGATAATTCGTTAACTATTCGTTATGGTGCAATATTTGAATCTATTCTGTTAGTTCCACGATCCAAAGTTCCTCGCTTTAATGTGAAAATGGTTAAAGTTGATAAAGAAGAAGATGATGACTTTACCGTGGATAGAATTGTTACTGAATTTATAAAAGCTCAATATAAACTTAGCACTGAAGTGAGAAAACATATCCATGAGTTGAGTGTTTCATTTGAAATGTCTTTTCGTAGGGGTCTTGACATCACATTGAATTTCTTACAACAAATTAAAGCATTAAATGAGTATGAAAAAAGTAAGTGTGAAGAGAATAAGCCTAAGGAGTAATTCCGTAAGAAGAAAAGAGACGCGCAAACGACTCTATAATCAAAACTACCTATCCATTTATATATGTTTATTAGGACTATATTATGTCCGAGTGTTTTTATTTTATTACTTTATTATCAATGTAAGAGCAATATAGTTCCTAAGTGTTTAAATGTTTAAGTGATGAAGAATTATTAATAAAATATTATGTTCGTATTATGCTTGCGTTATTTAATATTTTGTCAAGTTACTTATTCAATTTAAAAGAAGTCCGCAAAAGTGCTCGCAAATCATTCTGTGATCCTACAAATCGAGTAACATCACTCTTTCCCTTATTTTTAATTATGTCCTTTATTTATTTATTTCATTTCTATTATTATAAATGCAATGAGGACATTGTATAATCTAAGTGTGGGGAGGGAAGTGATTAATCACTTGAAAAAGTATAAAAGATACTATCAAATTTTCTCGAAAACGTTGAAAAATGGGTATAATTTTAAAAAAATTTGATTTTTCGAATGTATAAATTCTTAGTCAAATTTACATCTTTCTACTAACTTAATCTTAATGCTAATAAATAGAACTACTCTCAATTTCGAGATCGGATTACTTGTTTAAGATAAGAAGTTAAAAGTCAAAAATTGTGAAACGAGTGCAAGCTTATCGCCACTACCATATGGCATAAGAAGCATGGACCACTGAGGCAGCAAAAGAGTCCAAATTGGGACCAAGAAAAAGACATTGCTGAAAGCAATTGTTGAAAAGGAAAAAGAGCCCAATGAAGGCCAACGAAAGAAAAGAGTTCCAATGAGAACCATACACTTTTTAAAGTTAGAAAACAAAAGAGTCCAATGATAACCAGACTGTATAAATCTGACTTAATAACCTTTAGGACTACTTGTAATCCTTGGTCTGGTTCAGAATAATTCTTATGAATAATAAAAACTAACTTCTTATTAAGACATACTTTTGACTTTCCAATTTTACTTTAATACCCATGATATAATTTATAAGGTTTACTTGAGGACAAGTAAAGGTTTAAGTGTGGGGAATTTGATAACTCCTAAATTATACAGTTTTTTGATAACATTTTGAGGAGTTATCCTAGTATTTTTGAGTCATTCTGATGCCAAAACACACTAAAATGGGTAAAAATGGGGAAAAGGTATTTCTAATGATTATGTCCAAGTTATGTATTAAACAGGATCAAAAATGAAGAAAATTGTGAATCCGCTGTATGAAGCCGCCGGCATGGTTCTAAGGAAGCTGCCGGCTTTAAGGTTGAAAAGTACCAGAATGTTCCAGAATCGATAGAAATTGAAAGAACTTGTTGATCAAGAAAAAGGCAAGCAGGCTTCCTTATGAAGCCGCCGGCCTAGTTGACACGTTTTCTCAACTTATTGATCAAGTTTAAGTAAAAATGGAAACAAAATCAAGATAAAATCAGAAAGATCCGGCGAATCAAGTGAAGCCGCCGGCATGGCAATGAAGCCGCCAGCTTCAGTATGACGGTTATAAGAATTTACTTGCTGATTAAGTTTAACTTGCACGAGGAGTCACCGACTCAAGGCAAGCCGTCGGCTTCCCACTGAAGCCGACGGCTTGGCCACCGCCCAAGAATCCTATAAATTGAAGCCCCTGGTCTCAGTTTTCATATGTTCAAAAGTTTAGAAGTAGATAGGTCATTTTTTAGGGGTTTTCTCTAAACTCTTATGAAAGGACCCGTCCTAATCCATCCGGACGAAGTCCATATCGATTATAAACGATTCACATCAGTTGATTACATCGCGAGGTACTTGACCTCTATATGATACATTTTACAAACATTGCATTCGTTTTTGAAAAGACAATCTTTCATTACATCTAAAGTTGACAGACATGCATACCATTTCATAATATATCCAACTATAATTGACTTAATAATAATCTTGATGAACTCAACGACTCGAATGCAACGTTTTTTGAAATATGTCATGAATGACTCCAAGTAATATCTCTAAGATGAGCAAATGCACAGCGGAAGATTTCTTTCGTACCTGAGAATAAACATGCTTTCAAGTGTCAACCAAAAGGTTGGTGAGTTCATTAGTTTAGCATAAATAATCATTTCATAATTTTAATAGACCACAAGATTTCATATTTCCATTTCTCATAAACATACGTCCCATGCATAGAGACAAAAATATCATTCATATGGATTGAACACCTGGTAACCGACATTCACAATATACATATAAGAATATCCCCATCATTCCGGGATCCTCCTTCGGACATGATATAAATTTCGAAGTACTAAAGCATCCGGTACTTTGGATGGGGCTTGTTGGGCCCGATAGATCTATCTTTAGAGTTCGCGTCAATTAGGGTGTCTGTTCCCTAATTCTTAGATTACCAGACTTAATAAAAAGGGGCATATTCGATTTCGATCATTCAACCATATAATGTAGTTTCGATTACTTGTGTCTATTTCGTAAAACAGTTATAAAAACAGCGCATGTATTCTCAGTCCCAAAAATATATATTGCGAAAGCATTTAAAAAGGGAATAATGAAACTCACTATACTGTATTTTGTAGTAAAAATACATATGACGTCATTGAACAAGTGTAAGGTTGGCCTCGGATTCACGAACCTATATCAGTTATATATATTAAAACATATAATAATATTCAAACAAGTTTATATATATTAATTATATAATATTTTACTTATTTAAAATAGTAATGTATTTATTATGCCAAATGTTATATATATATCTATATGTTATTTTTTTTTATATTAACCTGATAAATTAGATATACTTATGATACATGTAATAATTATATTTTTATATATAAATATCTTTTGTTAGTTAAAATAATAATTATGATAATATCAATATAATGATAATAATACTAATAATTAACTTTAATAGTGATATTGATAATAATAATAATAATAATAATAATAATAATAATAATAATATTTATATTAATAACATAACAATAATAATAATAATGATAATAATAATAATAATAATAATAATAATAATAATAATAATAATAATAATAATAATAATAATAATAATAATAATAATAATAATAATAATAATAATAATAATAATAATAATAATAATAATAATAATAATAATAATAATAATAAAACAAGAGTACTAATAATAACTACCTCTCAAGAAAAAGTTCCAAAAATGAATGCCTATGGCCGGGCTCGAACCCAAGACTTCTCGTTTCACACAAACACCCTCAACCATTAAGACACTTGCTGTTTTCCTGAATTAATATGGAAACTATGTAATTATAACCCGTCTTTAGCTCAACTAGTAAGAACTGAAACCCACCCAGTTGTATCGGCCCAACAATTAATTGGATCCTTTCGGCCCAACTATCAGTATTGTAGCCCAACTGACCCAAACTCTTTAGACATCTTATTGAAGAAGAAAAAAATATATGCACGCCCCTGGTTTCGAACCCATGACCTCTCTTTCAAACACATAACACTCTAACCATTCCTCCTTTCTTTCATTTCTAATTTGAACACAACCCATAAATATATAAACAACATCTATAAATGTTTGATTTAAATTCTCCATTTTCTAAAAAGAGTACGCCCCAGCCCATGCTTGATCTTGTGACCTCTCGGTTAAACCCGCACGTACCAAACCATAGCTCTACTTGTTACATATATGTAATAGCTCACACATTTATTTATTTATCTAACATATGAACCGATTTTTACTTTCCCACTGCATCATCCTCACCTCATCCCCATGTAAGATTCCATAATCAAAATCATGAGAGACAGCATACCGACATTTATCTAATAATGCTTTTTGTAAATGAATAAATATTAAAGTGTGATCACATGTATCATCATCTTTAAGTTTATTAGTTATGTATCATATTCTTAAACCTTATCTTAATCCTCTCTTGCTCATCAATTTACGATCATCATCACCATCTACTTTCTATCATCACCTCTTCTTAACCAACCGTTTTACGAACTTGCAAAAAAAAACAGAAGCATGAACTGTATAAGCATAACTTACGCGGTACGTATATATATCACACGTTCTGTATAATTCTTGAACCAAATTACACGATCCGTGTATATATCTACACGAAACTCTTAATCTTTTGGCCACCATTTATTGTAGCATCATCCTCATCATTGTTAACGAAGTGGCAGCAATAGATTGAGGTGATATAGCGAGCTATTATTGGTTATTTAGCCTGTCGAACCAGAAACAGAAGATTTAGCTGCAGCAGGTACTAAAACAGCGAAATTATGCAGGTGTGTGTTTTTGTGTGGTGGCGGTTTTTATTTAGGGTGTCGTGGTGATGGAGGATTGTGGTGTCGGGTGTTCTTGGATGACGGTGAAGGTGAGGATGGAGAAAAGTGGTGATGAAGATTAATAGATAAATGGTTGTCGATTGAAGGTACACAAAAAAAAAATATCTATCTATCTATCTATATATAATATATATATAAAGCAGTGGTTTGGTGATGTTAATTTTTGGGATCGATTCGAAAACAAGAAGAAATAAGGTAGTAGGGTGAATGACAGTTTATGATGGGTGATGTTCAAATGAACCGAAAGTGGTGATGGTTATCGTAAGAAAAAAAAATTTGTGATAGTTTTTCCTAGATTATGAGAGAGATGGAGAAGATATAGAAAGATGAAGATATTGGTGTAAGTTTGAGTTATGTACAAGTAATAATCGAATATTGGATGCGTTAAATCCTTTTGTTTGTATTCTGAGTTGATTCAGACGTTTAACAAATTGGAGACAGGATCAATTCAATCAAGGACTAAATAACCAAAAGTTTAAGCTGTAAAGGTGATTGGATTTGTATAACCGAAAATGATACGTAACAGATTGGTGATAGAAACAAAGCATGATACAGTTTGATGATTATCTTGAACTGATTTGGATTCAAGCATAAGACTTTATACCATTTTTATTAATAATTACTAATTATCATTATACTTACAATAATTTAAATACAAATAATAATAATATCAATAATAATAATAATAATAATAATAATAATAATAATAATAATAATAATAATAATAATAATAATAATAATAATAATAATAATAATAATAATAATAGTAATACTAATAATAATTATATAAGTAATAAAAATATTAAAACTAATAATATGATGATAATATCAATAATAATAATAATAATAATACAATTATTAATATTAATATTAATAGTAAAGTAAAAATAACAACTTTGTTTTACTTTGTAATTTAATATTTAGATATCACTTATTATTATTTATGTAATATGTATATATTTTTATATGGATATTTACTTTAAAAGCAATTTAATTATTCGGTATACTATTTTACATAATTAACTCTAATGATTAATTTACATTTTAAATTCCAATTTGATACATTTTCCTACATTTATATACATATACATACTTAGTTACAAACAATAGTTCGTGAATCGTCGGATATGGTTAAAGGTTAAATGCATTCATATATCTGTTCCAAAGTTTTCGAGACTCAACATAACAGACTTTGCTTATCGTTTCGAAATCATAACAAGATGAAGTTTAAATTTAGTCGAAAATTCCCGGGTCATCACAGTACCTACCCGTTAAAGAAATTTTGTCCCGAAATTTGAGTGAGGTGATCATGGTTAACAATAAAAATGTTTTCATGACGAATATGAGTTGATAGATAGAGTTTTGTCATCATTGAGTAATATGGATAATATGATTCGATTAATCGAAGAGTACGAGTGGAGCTATTCACAAAAGAAGGAAATGAAAAACAAATATTTATTTTTAACTTTTGACGTAGTCAGGTTTGAATTCCGGAATTCAAGGGATTTATAGAAAATCTTCGAAATCAAAAAGATTTGATTCTTCTGCGAATAAGGAAATTAAGATCTCTCGAATTAAATGCGGTGATCTGCTTTGATTACTCTGTCTGATATTTTCATTATAAATTAAACTCTTCCTTTCCATTATTCTCACCCTTCCCATACTTTCCTTCTTATTTCATACATCCAAAAGATTCTGAAAATGCTAAATCCAGTTCTGATCCTTGTCCTCATCCTTATTATCGCAACAATCATTCTCCTTTTCCAACTTTCACCAGAGGAATCTGTTTTCTTCTACTTCGCCCTCGGGATTATAATGTTTTTAATTCTCCCGTGTCTTTATGTTACGATAAACATTGATATACACGGTTTGTAATTTATGTGTTGTTATCGGCTTTATATTCTCCCTTATATTTCAAAGCTCTATGCTTTTATTTTCTCTTCCCGACTTCCAGTCAAGCGATTAATGGTCCAGAATTTGTAGATATAGAGTCTTGAATGATTATAATGTTCTAAGCAGGAAGGAACGTGATAGCACGATTTGATTTTCAAATTTATCAACATCGCGGAAGATAGAACCATCAAGAATACATTTTCTTGATTTGTTCCGGAGTTAAGTAGGATGAAAGAGTTATGTAACATGGCACATGATGACGTTATGATCTGTGAATCATCACGTTCCATTTAGAAACTCAGCATGACTTACTGTAATATAATCACGTTGATCAAGTGTCATTATATTATACTGCTTCATGCATCAGTTCCCAACATTACTCCAATAACATTCATATTTTTAAGCTCGAAAGTTTACAGAATATAGAAACTAACAGTTTCTATATGATGTAACACTGATATCAGGAAGAGATTAATGATTTCAGATAAGAATAGTTATGAAAATATCTTCAGAAATATGGAGGATATTTATAACGAAAGATACGATGATATCTTGGAATTTCTAATATCGATGGATGATGAAGAAGATTTATCCGTAAGGGTTTAGATTCGGAAGCAAGGTATTTGCTAAAGACTTCATCAGAAATAGAATCATTTGGATTCTTTGAAGTCAAACTTATTCTTTGTGATTTGTCCACGGCTTCCTTCATAGTTGCGCATAATCCGCTTTTCAGTACTAAATTTCTATTGAATGTTTTCAATATAACGATACATAGGAAGCACGAGGAGGTATATAATTTCGAACGAGGATATTTATGAAAATATCCTTAGAAATATCGAAGATAGTGATGATGATATTTTGAAATTTCTAAGTTCGATGGTTGATGGGGAAAGACTTTCCGCAAGATTTTTAACATGAGTACGGAGCAAGATATTCATTGAAGGTTTCATCGGATCCAGAATTATCTGGATTCTTTGAATATATGGTATGGTCCTTGTATTTGTCCTTGGTCTCCTTCATAGATAGCTCAATCTGTTTTTCAATACCCAATTTTCTATCGAGCGTTCCCAACACTCCTTTCTTTATCATCAAACTTTTGGTCGTTTAGACCATCTACCATTTTTCTGTTTCCTCTGCATTTAATGCTTTGATATCTGAATCATCGATTATTAATCCAATGTGGTTTCAGGAAAATTGTGTTTTTAGATGATTAAACGCTGATGGTAATATGGTGGAATACGAAAGGTTCCCTGGTAACAATAAAAGAGCACGCGTATATATCAAGATTATAATAAGGTTGTTTCGAACGAAAAGTCGAAGTTGACTTGCTGGAGCTGTGACAAAATTGACTAATTTTGAAAAGGAATTGCAAAGTTATTTTTGGTAATAACAATGCCAAAAAATTTAACACAGATACGTGTTTAACGTTTACTCAGGTTCCGAGTGTTTTCAGGTGCATAACTATATGCATTAACCTTTTCTTCCGTAGATGAAGTGCGGTTGGTTCATCCTCTCGATTGAGGTGTTTTCAAGAATCATAAAAGGTTTGAAAATAGACTGGAATTCTCAAGATACAAATGAGGTTTAGGATGAAATCAAGTGGCAACTTGAAGAATTATTTAGTTTCATATGTTATAATCAGTATTTTAATTCATTTTGATTGTCCAATATTATTCGTCCACAGTTAACAGTTCAATAATTTATATACAGTTTAATATATAATATTCGAAGTAATTAATACGTGTCGTGACCTGTATACGTCTCAGACTCGATCACAACTCAAAGTATATATATTATTGTAGAATGAACCTCAACCCTATATAGAGAACTCGATCATTACTGCATATAGAGTGTCTATGGTGATTCCAAATAATATATATAGATGCGTCGATATGATATGTCAAAACCTTGTATATGTGTCCCGATATTTAAAGTGCGTAAAATAAATAACAGAAATTAAATAACGATAAATAAAGTGCGTAAAGTAAATAACAGAAATTAAATGACGATAAATAAAATTGCGAGAATGTAAATTGCGATAAAATAAATTGCGATAAACAAAATGTAATCAGTTAGCTAGGATTTTGTTAGCGTGGATTCTTAATAGAATTTCATATTGTTAATTAATCTGTTTCTAATCAATTTTTATTGTGTTCATTATTTCTTCGTTATGCCACTTGATGGATTCTGATAGATCAAAATCCAAATATGTAATTGGATGAATATGGTTATTCTGTGGTGAACGGATTTGTATATCGGTGGATGTAAGTAGGATAGTATATGACTTGTTGAAACAGATTCGAAGAACGTACAATGTAACTTATTAATGTGAAATTTAAATAGTCCTCGGCAATTACCTACCCGTTAAAATATTTTCACCATTAACAGTTTGTACAAGAGAATTTTTAATTACAATCTTTATGAAAACATATATACATATATATTTTCTTCAGATTTATTCATGGATTTAATGAGTTAATATGGTATTAAACTCATTTGCTTTTCGGTTGGAACTAGAATAAATAATCTCTAAAACTTTAGGGATTACATATTCGCCATGTCGAACGAAGATAAATGAGGTAGAGCGATACGTAGAACGAAGATCATACCCAAAGTACATATGATGATATTGAAGCATGGATTGTTGATGGTACTGGTGCTGTTATTGATTGTACTATTGGTGCCGGTGATGTTGCTGAAGCTGGTACATTTTGCACTATATTCTCCGAATAGATTTTTCGAGCGCGAAGTTCGTTGACTTATTACTCCAGGATGATTGTCGGTCGGAACGAGCGGATGAATAAGGTTCAGAATTGTAGATAGAATATAATCTTGTTGAGTTACCCTGGAAATGAGACTGAAAATGGTGTCTCGAATAGGTTCGCCGGTAAATGCTTCAGGTTCATTGTCAAGAGATGAATTCGGTTGGTGGAAGGGATTGCTTTCTGCGCATTTCCATTAATTAAGTCGTCTACGATCCCATCAGATGAATTGATAATGGCTGATTGGTTGATTCATGGCGATGACGCTGTTTTCGGAGCTTAGATGACTATCCATTCGGAATAACTGTCGGGATAACTATCGGAATAGTTGTCGGAATCCGAGGGACTCGAACTAGTTGAAGGATTCATCCCGTACGATCAGATGAAGGATTTTCGATAAGAAATAGATTATAGGATGTAGATTAGTATCCTGCAATACATAATTTACATATGCATATGTAATACTAAAATCTCATAAGTTACGGAGGAATCTACGGAAGCTGTCAGGTAAAGATACAATAACAGATACGCTAAGATATAAATTAGCAGATACGCTAAGATATGAATTTTGTCTATACACTGTTCATGCAGTCAATGCAATAAGATGTGTCTAGACTAAGAATAATAAGCAGGTAATTACTAAGGATGATAAACAAATGATTTCTGACAAAAATGATAAGCAAAACTTTTGACATGCAGACACGGTCGAAGTCCAGACTCACTAATGCATCCTAACGACTTATCAGTTAGACACACTAATGCAGACCCGGTTCACTAAGACCACCGCTCTGATACCAACTGAAAGGACCCGTCCTAATCAATCCGGACGAAGTCCATATCGATTATAAACGATTCACATCAGTTGATTACATCGCGAGGTACTTGACCTCTATATGATACATTTTACAAACATTGCATTCATTTTTGAAAAGACAATCTTTCATTACATCTAAAGTTGACAGACATGCATACCATTTCATAATATATCCAACTATAATTGACTTAATAATAATCTTGATGAACTCAACGACTCGAATGCAACGTTTTTTGAAATATGTCATGAATGACTCCAAGTAATATCTCTAAGATGAGCAAATGCACAGCGGAAGATTTCTTTCGTACCTGAGAATAAACATGCTTTCAAGTGTCAACCAAAAGGTTGGTGAGTTCATTAGTTTAGCATAAATAATCATTTCATAATTTTAATAGACCACAAGATTTCATATTTCCATTTCTCATAAACATACGTCCCATGCATAGAGACAAAAATATCATTCATATGGATTGAACACCTGGTAACCGACATTCACAATATACATATAAGAATATCCCCATCATTCCGGGATCCTCCTTCGGACATGATATAAATTTCGAAGTACTAAAGCATCCGGTACTTTGGATGGGGCTTGTTGGGCCTGATAGATCTATCTTTAGAGTTCGCGTCAATTAGGGTGTCTGTTCCCTAATTCTTAGATTACCAGACTTAATAAAAAGGGGCATATTCAATTTCGATCATTCAACCATATAATGTAGTTTCGATTACTTGTGTCTATTTCGTAAAACAGTTATAAAAACAGCGCATGTATTCTCAGTCCCAAAAATATATATTGCGAAAGCATTTAAAAAGGGAATAATGAAACTCACTATACTGTATTTTGTAGTAAAAATACATATGACGTCATTGAACAAGTGTAAGGTTGGCCTCGGATTCACGAACCTATATCAGTTATATATATTAAAACATATAATAATATTCAAACAAGTTTATATATATTAATTATATAATATTTTACTTATTTAAAATAGTAATGTATTTATTATGCCAAATGTTATATATATCTATATGTTATTTTTTTTTATATTAACCTGATAAATTAGATATACTTATGATACATGTAATAATTATATTTTTATATATAAATATCTTTTGTTAGTTAAAATAATAATTATGATAATATCAATATAATGATAATAATACTAATAATTAACTTTAATAGTGATATTGATAATAATAATAATAATAATAATAATACTAATATTTGTATTAATAACATAACAATAATAATAATAATGATACTAATAATAATAATAATAATAATAATAATAATAATAATAATAATAATAATAATAATAATAATAATAATAATAATAATAATAATAATAATAATAATAATAATAATAATAATAATAATAATAATAATAATAATAATAATAAAACAAGAGTACTAATAATAACTACCTCTCAAGAAAAAGTTCCAAAAATGAATGCCTATGGTCGGGCTCGAACCCAAGACTTCTCGTTTCACACAAACACCCCCAACCATTAAGACACTTGCTGTTTTCCTGAATTAATATGGAAACTATGTAATTATAACCCGTCTTTAGCTCAACTAGTAAGAACTGAAACCTACCCAGTTGCATCGGCCCAACAATTAATTGGATCCTTTCGGCCCAACTATCAGTATTGTAGCCCAAATGACCCAAACTCTTTAGACATCTTATTGAAGAAGAAAAAAATATATGCACGCCCCTGGTTTCGAACCCATGACCTCTCTTTCAAACACATAACACTCTAACCATTCCTCCTTTCTTTCATTTCTAATTTGAACACAACCCATAAATATATAAACAACATCTATAAATGTCTGATTTAAATTCTCCATTTTCTAAAAAGAGTACGCCCCAGCCCAGGCTTGATCTTGTGACCTCTCGGTTAAACCTGCACGTACCAAACCATAGCTCTACTTGTTACATATATGTAATAGCTCACACATTTATTTATTTATCTAACATATGAACCGATTTTTACTTTCCCACTGCATCATCCTCACCTCATCCCCATGTAAGATTCCATAATCAAAATCATGAGAGACAGCATACCGACATTTATCTAATAATGCTTTTTGTAAATGAATAAATATTAAAGTGTGATCACATGTATCATCATCTTTAAGTTTATTAGTTATGTATCATATTCTTAAACCTTATCTTAATCCTCTCTTGCTCATCAATTTACGATCATCATCACCATCTACTTTCTATCATCACCTCTTCTTAACCAACCGTTTTACGAACTTGCAAAAAAAAAAAACAGAAGCATGAACTGTATAAGCATAACTTACGCGGTACGTATATATATCACACGTTCTGTATAATTCTTGAACCAAATTACACGATCCGTGTATATATCTACACGAAACTCTTAATCTTTTGGCCACCATTTATTGTAGCATCATCCTCATCATTGTTAACGAAGTGGCAGCAATAGATTGAGGTGATATAGCGAGCTATTATTGGTTATTTAGCCTGTCGAACCAGAAACAGAAGATTTAGCTGCAGCAGGTACTAAAACAGCGAAATTATGCAGGTGTGTGTTTTTGTGTGGTGGCGGTTTTTATTTAGGGTGTCGTGGTGATGGAGGATTGTGGTGTCGGGTGTTCTTGGATGACGGTGAAGGTGAGGATGGAGAAAAGTGGTGATGAAGATTAATAGATAAATGGTTGTCGATTGAAGGTACACAAAAAAAAATATCTATCTATCTATCTATATATAATATATATATAAAGCAGTGGTTTGGTGATGTTAATTTTTGGGATCGATTCGAAAACAAGAAGAAATAAGGTAGTAGGGTGAATGACAGTTTATGATGGGTGATGTTCAAATGAACCGAAAGTGGTGATGGTTATCGTAAGAAAAAAAAATTGTGATAGTTTTTCCTAGATTATGAGAGAGATGGAGAAGATATAGAAAGATGAAGATATTGGTGTAAGTTTGAGTTATGTACAAGTAATAATCGAATATTGGATGCGTTAAATCCTTTTGTTTGTATTCTGAGTTGATTCAGACGTTTAACAAATTGGAGACAGGATCAATTCAATCAAGGACTAAATAACCAAAAGTTTAAGCTGTAAAGGTGATTGGATTTGTATAACCGAAAATGATACGTAACAGATTGGTGATAGAAACAAAGCATGATACAGTTTGATGATTATCTTGAACTGATTTGGATTCAAGCACAAGACTTTATACCATTTTTATTAATAATTACTAATTATCATTATACTTACAATAATTTAAATACAAATAATAATAATATCAATAATAACTAATAATAATAATAATAATAATAATAATAATAATAATAGTAATACTAATAATAATTATATAAGTAATAAAAATATTAAAACTAATAATATGATGATAATATCAATAATAATAATAATAATACAATTATTAATATTTTAATATTAATATTAATAGTAAAGTAAAAATAACAACTTTGTTTTACTTTGTAATTTAATATTTAGATATCACTTATTATTATTTATGTAATATGTATATATTTTTATATGGATATTTACTTTAAAAGCAATTTAATTATTCGGTATACTATTTTACATAATTAACTCTAATGATTAATTTACATTTTAAATTCCAATTTGATACATTTTCCTACATTTATATACATATACATACTTAGTTACAAACAATAGTTCGTGAATCGTCGGATATGGTTAAAGGTTAAATGCATTCATATATCTGTTCCAAAGTTTTCGAGACTCAACATAACAGACTTTGCTTATCGTTTCGAAATCATAACAAGATGAAGTTTAAATTTAGTCGAAAATTCCCGGGTCATCACATCTTAGGTTAGATTTACTATTTTGTAATCAAGATTCAAGATTTTATTCAAGTAATTTTACATCTACCTTCTTTTCAAGGTATGATTCTATCTTTAATTTATTGTTTTGTCTATTTTATTTTCTGTATTCATTTCTGTTCGTCTTTTACTATGAACTAAACGTTCATAGTAATTACGTGGACGAAAGTTAGACTTCATCTGGATTTCAGATGAAGCCGCCGGCTTCACACCCAAGCCGTCGGCTTGGTGTGAAGGAAGCCGCCGGCTTCGTGCTTCATTCTGTGCAGTTTCTGGTTCTTTTCCAGGTCTGTATGGTTGAGTTTCTGTAATGATATTTAAACTGTTTCGAATCTGTTTTGCTTGATTACATTTGTTTGCCATGCTTAATGATTAAATAACATGATTTTAAGGTTGATTAGTCATTGATCTGATAAATCTATTTTGATTCATGCTACTTGTTTAGATCTAGTCCATCAAACTTGTTAAATTGAATTGCATGCAACTAAGTTAAAGAGTTTAATAGTGATAAACTTATTTGAGTTGAATTACGATTATATAATAGAAGCTGATATTGTTAGGTTTAATCAAAGATCCTTCGTTTGGATTTGTTTAATTAATGATTGCATGAAAACTTAGTACTAATTGACTTTCAGCTAGTAACTTGAGTTGAATTACTTGGTGTTTAATAGCTTATATAATTTGTCAGTCTATTTGCATATTGATTCTCATCTCAAGATTGGTATGTATCATGTAATTGAATTGAATATGAAGAATTAAGATGTTAGTTATGCACATCACATATCTAGCATATGCTTTAAATCCTACTTATTGATTACTATGCAACACTTAGTTTAACCTATTAAGGGATAATAATTGGTCTATGATTGTTATTCTACTTTGTGTTACTATAAGTTATGAAACTTATCTAATATGAATTCTGTATGAATTTATTGTCCATGTAATCACTTGTATCTTTACTTGTATCTTTATTTGTATCTTATTTTGAATCTTCAATTCCTTATTTTATTTATCTTTTAAAAGCAAACTCTTTCCTAAGAGAAATATATCCCATAAAAGACATAAAAATATATCTTTAATTCTTTAATAAGAATTAAATAATAAAGCAACTCTTATCGTTACCACACTTCTCTTGGGACGATAACCTTACATACTACCTCTGATCGGGTTTTGTTGCTCGTTAGGGTGTTAAAGTGTATTAAATAAAGGTTTTATAAATTTAAAAGTTGAAGAATAAGCTAAGTACTACTGCACACACTTTCAACACATCAAACATAAACGGAACGAAGTTCCTAGTAATCTAGAAACATGTACAACGTGTACCATTTTTCACAAAACTATTTGACTTAAGTTAAACATCTCAATAAAGGAGCGATTTTTAAATAATTTGAAGCTATAACTTAGTATGTACTAACTAAAATAAGTAAAGGTGAAATTATTAACTTAATCATATACATACATGTATGATTTTATAAATCGTATCAGTGACAGAAAAATTTTATGACTTTCATTTGTCCATAAATCTCGTGTGGACCGCACAAATAAACAACGTGTAAAAATCAACGTCTAAAAATTTTGATAAACATAGTTTTTCGCATTTCAGAGGTTACGAGTTGAAAAAGATCGAGTGAAAAATCTTTGAATCATCGAGTGACATGTTACTAGGTAATGAAAACTAATGAATTAAATGTAGTTTTGATGATTTTCAGGACTTAAGTCTTTGGCCCCAAAAATATTCACGTGCGAAGCCGTTGCTAAAAAGTGAGGTATGAAGGATAGAGCATGAGGATGAGAAGTTAATCGCTTCTTGACTTTGCAAAATGCCAGACAGGTTATGACTAATATTGAAGTCGGAATACTGATGGTATTAATATCACTAAATGGGAATTCCCCTGGAATAAGTCAGGACTTCGAGTTATGTAAGAAAGAGCATCGCTCTAACAGGTGTGGCAAATAAGATCCCTGGGATAATGCAATAATTTTGAATGGTTTAAGTGTTAGTGGATGCCCAAAGGCTCTGCATGGAGTGGCAGTAAGTGCCTTCATCACGTACACACACACACACACACCCACATGAATCTCTCGATTTCGACGGTTGTGAAGTCTTCATGATGACTTGGATACGAATAAGCAACGGAAAATTTTATATAATAAGCAACGAAAATTTTATAGATATCGTTTTAGGTGACAGTGTAAGAAAAGAAACGTAGTTCTTAGTAAACTAGGGTTATGTACAACATGTACTATTCCAAGTAAAATATCTTTTGAATAAAAGATTTGATTTGTAAAAGTAAAAGTAAAATTTCATATGTACTAGTCAAAAAGAAGTAATTATTTACTTTATTTTATATAACGTATACGATTTCAAAATTTTGCACGAATGGCAAATAAATTTATTTTTATAAAACTTTGAGAGGATCGCACAGTAAAATAGTGTGAGTAAAATTTTGGCAAACAAAATTTTTCATACTTTGGAGGTTACAAGTTGGAAAAAGATTGATGAGGATTGAGTAAAAGATTTTGAAAATTTCGGGTGATATTTGAGGTAATAAAAACTATTGAATTTAAATGTGGTTGATAACTATTAGTAGGGCATAAGTCCTTCGACCATAAATGCTTAAGTGTGAATTTGTTGCTTATAAGTGAGATACGAATGGGAGAGTATGAGAGTGAGAAATAACCACCCCTTGATTTTGGAAAATTTCGAACTGGTATGACTAATATCGAAGTAAGAAGGATGATGATGTGATTATCATCAAATAAGAAATCTCTCAGAATAAGTTAGGATTCAGAGTCGCGTAAGAATGAGTACCAAATAAGATTCTTGGGTAGTCCTTAATATAGAGTCTGAATCGGTGAAGTGACGGGATACAATTTCCTTTATGTATCGTTGTGCAAGTTTGTCCATTGTCTCAGTTCCTTTCATGGCTAGAAAGTGAGCAGATTTGGTGCGACGGTCAACGATAACCCAGATAGTGTCATAACTGCCTACCGTTTTTGGTAGCTTCGTGATGAAATCCATTGTTATTCCTTCCCATTTTCATTGTAGGATTTCGGGTTGTTGAAGTAACCTAGATGGCTTTTGGCTCACCATTCTCGCGAGGTATACAAATAATCTTCTTACTATAAATAACTTTCGCTTTCATCCTTGAAAGCCAGTCCGTTCCAACTATTTCATCAAAGTTTCCTAACTTGATGAGTATTAGGTTAATCCTAAAGTCCATTCCAACTTTTACATCAAGCTTCCTAACTTGATGAGTGTTAGGTTAATCTTAATGTTCATTCCAACAAAATCTTATTATACTACCGTGAAAATTCTATCAATTTCCTCAAATAACATCTGCTTGTGCGTAGGTAACTAATCCTTTCCAACTACTACTTTAAAATTTCCAAGTTTTATTGGCATGAGGTCATCTCCAAATGACCCACCTGTTAATTTTAAGGTACCACCTTAAATCATTCCTCTATCTCTGCCACCTTACTATTAGCTTGTCCTAGAGAATACTTAACTCTCATGGTTGTTAACGGCTTATTAGTCATAACACTAAGGTCCTTAGTTATAAGGTTTCTATCACTCTAGTATTAAACATTTCCGAGACAATAAAACGTTGTGACGAAACGTACCCTAACTAAAATCAGGATCCATGCGAGTCTCCATAGCTAAGATAAGGATTGCTCTATCGCAAGTAAGTTCAAAGTTTTTCCTATTTTAGAACTTTTTCCTTAAGTGTACAGGGTGTCTATATGTATGACAAATTTTCGGGATATCAATTTTGCAATCAACGCCCTTGTTGTGCAGTATCTGGGCTAAGTGGTTATTCTTTCCCTACCTCTAACAGACCATAATGCGTAAACTCAAGTGGTTCCTAGCAAAATTTTCTTTAAATCACTTCATATTCCTTATATAGTAACATTGGGACTTCTGCATGATTCACTTCAATATAACCACGCTGGCCTGGCGTTATTATATTGTACTAAATCGTACGTCCATTCCAATATCACTTCATATGGTCAATGTAACGTGATCACTTCAAGTTCTACTCAATTTCATCTAATGATGCTTTATCTATGCTATCTCAAAACAAAATCTACATAATTAATCTCACAGTTTCTCGGTGTGGGTGCGTAGGTTCCGTTGATCATGCATCAATGCCTAAATGTCCCGAAATTTTCTTCAAAATGTTCGGGTTCAGGTAATTTCGTTAGGTTTCTTTCTAGAAATTCAATCTGGGTCTCGTGTCGAGTTGTACTTGTAACAAGTAGTAATACGATATGTCTTGAGGCGACCTCCAAGTCTTTGGGTATGGCTGAGTATTAGCAGAAGACACTATGACCTTGTGAAAGGATATGCCTTCCCGACTTCTCCAATGCCTAAGAGCGTTAGGGACCCTAACCCAGAAGCGTCGTTAGATCGTCGAGTAGTGGTGAAGAATGAAAGAGATAAGTTACGGTCATGAAAGTGTATAGGATACGAGTCATCTTGCTGAAAATGAACATCCTTCTAATGTTCATACGTTGTACGGGGCTAATTAGAGTGAGCTCGGGGTGCGGTTACTCCGACAAGTCCTTGCATGTCTCCTCCTCCAAGGATCAACCTTAGTGAGCATATATTCCGAGGGGTACTCCTACTAGAGTGCGTGAAGTAATGTTTCGATCTACGGAACGGTGGAACGGTAGTAACAGGTGGATTACAATACTAATCCTTAGGGTTAGATGAGCGGGAAAGGGTTCAGAAAAACATCTGAACTAGGAAAGATAAATTCACCAGGTCGATACAGCGAAAAGCAGATGGGTAGCAAGCACGTAATCAGGCATAGTAACTACAGCAGCCTAGAGCGTCTACAACAGTACATTGCATGGCAGTAATAGCAGTAACAACAGAAGTAATATGCAATCGAAAGCAGATAGTAGCATGCAGTAGCGAGGATAAGCAATAGCATACAGCAAGTTCACATAGCAGTAAGAGTAAGCAGTAGCATGCAGCAAGATCATATGGCAGTATAAGTAAGCAGTAGCATGCAGCAGTAGTAAGCAGTAACAAGTAAACGAGCAAGTTGTAGATTAGTCCTATTAGTGAATCCTACTCGGCCCGGTCTAGACTCACTAACGCAACCTAATTCCCTACAACCTGGCTCTGATACCAAATGTGACACCCCGTACAAAACCATCGTGTACGGTTCATCAACAACAGGATCATTACAAGGTCAAACACTATATGTTGTTTGAAAACCAGTTTTGCATTCATAAAAAGATAGCGTTTTACAAAAGATAACGTGCTTCCTACGAATAGAAGCATTAACATGAGTATGTGACCCAAAGGTCGTTACAAAGCCATTGTTTGAAAATAATGTAAGTTACGAATGCAAAATAAAATTTCCATGATTGAGACATCTCTAAGTAATGCAGCGGAAGTCTAACACAGCAAGTTTGTAACAGCAAGTCTAACACCAAGACAGCAAGTCTAACAGCGAAACCAACATCGTCTAAGCACCTGAGAAATACACGCTTAAAAGTCAACACGAATGTTGGTGAGCTATAGTTTGTTTGTAATCAGTAAAGTAATGTAGACCACGAGATTTCGGTGCTTTAACCAGCAGTTTAAATCAGTATGAGAAGCATATGCTTAACCGTGGGCACCCGGTAACTAGACTTAACGTATGTATATCACCCCCTAAAAGTGCACTTGGCGAGTGCGTTTGTCCTCGAAGTATTAAACACCCGTTGAATGCTAGTGCGACTAGCCCGAGTGGGGTTGTCAAACCCTATGGATCCATATCTAAGATTCGTGTTCACGGTTAGGACACCAATGATTAAACGTTACCGAGCTAAGGGGAATCTTTGTGCCGTTATATCACCCACACATATGTAAAGTTTAAGTATTCGTGTCTAGTATGTAGAACGTAAAAAGCGCATGTATTCTCAGTCCCAAAAATATTAAAGTAGTAAAGGGATGCTATAACTCACAGTGAATAAGCTGTAAAAGTCGATGTGAAACGTATGCAGGTAGTAAGTCGGTCCGAAAGGTCATCAACCTAAGTCAAAGATCACTAGGTCAGTATGTTGTCCCAAAAGGGTTAAAAGTGAATAAATTAAGTTTAAATGTCATC